>NC_086448.1:713570351-713870351 GCF_028390025.1 Pseudophryne corroboree | reverse complement strand
CAGTCTATATTGGGATAGATCAAACCAGGACATAACCCCATTTTTTGACTTGTTCCTCCTACAAATGCAATATGAGTGGATACGGACAATATTTTAATTAAATATAATAAAAATTGTATGTTTTAACAAATTTCATAAATACATACTTAATAAGAGTGCACCCAAAAAAGAGTCTTCTTTACTCTTCGTTTGCTCTAGCCCTTTCCTGACTCTGGGTGCACCACCAGATAATAATAAGAGATTATCTCCGTACAAATGTATACTGGTCCTGATAAACACATGTAATTGTGCAATACTGGTGCGGAATCATCAACCTTCCTGGTAGATTGCTGAATAGCCAGCAGCCAAAAAAAACCGGTAAGCCTTTTTTTTTTTTTTTTTTTTTTTTATCGCAAGCAATCCTCTTGGAAATTTCTATTGCAATGACAGGCGCTAGCAATACTTAAAATATTTTATTCTATCCATGTTTCACTACCTCACTTTGTCATTAATAGTATGGGCACATCATCATTAAAATACATGTTTCAAAAAGATTGAGCCGATTTGTAATTGCTATACAGTATCTCTGCAGCCACAAACCGCCCATGAATATAATGCTTACCACTTGAAAGGGTGGGGCATAGTTTCAAATCACTACCGCTAGAGGCCTTTCCCAGTGCACCAACAGCCCCTAGTCTCAGTCATTCACAAGATGGCCACCCAGCAATACAAGGCATTTTACATTCCGCAGTTCGGCTACACTGAATCCATAATTGCCGTGCAGCGTACGATTCAGTTGTATTTTGGTATTGATCCGCCACATTGGCACCTGCTGGTTTTGTTTTTTAAATGACATACTGCCTCAACATTTGATAGGTCGCATAGGACCCCAAGACTTGCCGCTACACTCTTAGCCCTCAAGATCCCCAGACATTACACCCTGCAACTTTTTCTTGTGGGAATACGTCAAAGACCATATTTTTGTGCCACCATTAGCGACTACTCTGAATGTCCTCAAAAACAAAATCACGGCAGCGGTGACATTAGTGGGAGAAGACACTCTGAGAGGTGTCTGGGACGAATTAAACTATTGTGTCAATGTTGTCTGTACAGCAGGTGGAGGGCACATAGAGCATTTACAAAATAGTAAAAATAGGATTTTAATACCTACCAGTAAATTCTTTTCTTGTAGTCCATAAGGGATATTGGGGACACTTTAGTACGATGGGTATAGACGGGGTCCAAAGGAGCCAATGCACTTTAAATTTCTTCAGCTAGGAGTGCTGGCTTCCCAGCACTATGCCCCCTCCCACAGGCGAGAGAAGGAACATAACAACAATGAGGGGTGAGATTTATACACCAGCACACCACAACATAACTTGGCCAGCAACAGCTGGCAACAACAGCAACAACTGAACAGGTAACCATATAAAAACAACCTGCAGAAAGTCACAGCACAGCAGCGGGCACCCAATATCCCTTATGGTCTACGAGAAAAGGATTTACCGGTAGGTATTAAAATCCTATTTTCTCTAGCATTCATAAGGGATATTGGGGACACATTAGTACGATGGGGATGTCCCAAAGCTTCCAGAATGGGCGGGAACGTGCAGAGACATCTGCTGCCCCGCCTGCCCAAACTGGGTATCCTCTTTGGCCAGGGTATCAAACTTGTAGAACTTCACAAAGCAGGGCCGAAACTTCACAGGCAGCCACCCAGGAAGACCCCACTGATCTTGTAGAGACTGCGGAACAGGTAAGGCTGCCGACACATAGGCTTGCTGAATAGTGAGCCTAAGCCAACGAGGAATGGACTGCTTTGAAGCAGGGCAACCCTTTTTCTGTGCGTCATATAGCACGAAAAAGGAATGGTCCGAGCCGTCCTCTTAACATAGATCTTCAAGGCTCGCACAGCATCCAATGCTTCCGGAATGGCAGAAGTGCCAGAACTTGACGGGATCACAATAGGATGATTCAAGTGGAATGCAGAGATGACCTTCGGCAGGAACTGCTGCCTAGTCCTGAGCTCCGCTCTGTCCACGTATAAGACCAAGTATGGACTTTTACACGATAAGGCCCCTAGTTCCGAGACATGTCTAGCAGAAGCCAGGGCCAGCAAAATCACAGTCTTCCACGTGAGGTATCACTGTCTTCCATCAGAGGTTCAAACCAAGAGGACTGTAGAAATTCCAACAACACATCCAAATCCCAAGGTGCCATGGGCGGCACAAACGTAGGTTGTATGTGAAGTACCCCTTGCAAGAAGGTCTGAAATTCAGGCAACACAGCCAACTTCTTTTGGAAGAAGATTGAAAGAGCTGAAATCTGGACTTTTAGGGAACCCAGACATAAGCCTTTATCCACACCAGCCTGCAGGAAACGGAGGAAACGCCCCAAGTGGAACTCTACAGGCTGATATGTGTGTTCCTCGCACCAGGAGACATATCTCCTCCAGATAAGATGATAGTATTTTGACGTCACAGGTTTTGTGGCTTGCATAATGGTGGCAATGAACTTTTTGGAAAGTCCCTTGTGAGCTAGGATGTTCCGCTCAACTTCCATGCCGTCAAACGAAGCCGCCATAAGTCCGGGTAGACAAACTGCCCTTGCTGAAGAAGATCCCTTCTTATTGGCAGAGGCCAAGGGTCTTCTACGGACATGCCCAGAAGACCCGCGTACCAAGCTCTCCGAGGCCAATCTGGGGCAATCAAGATTGCCTGCACTTCTTGATGTCTGATCCTCTTGAGCACCCTTGGGATCAACGGAATCGGAGGAAATAGACCAGCCGGTAAGGCCAAGGCGACGTTAGTGTATCCACCATGCTCGCCTGAGGGACTCTGGTTTGTGAGCAATAGCAGCAAAGTTTCTTGTTGAGGCGAGATGCCATCATGTCGATCTGTGGGCATCCCCACTTGTCAAAGATTTGTTGAAATACCTGAAGGTGTAGTCCTCTTTCTCCTGGGTGGAGATCATAGCGACTCAGGAAGTCCGCTTCCCAGTTGTCCACACTCGGAATGAAGATTGTGGACAATGCTCTTGCATTTCTTTCTGCCCAGAGGAGAATCCTTGACACCTCTCGCATGCAGGTCCTGCTTTTTGTCGCTCCTTGTCGATTGATGTACGCCACAACCGTGGCATTGTCCGACTGTAGATAGCCCGAAGTTCCAGAATGTTGATCGGAAGTAGGGATTCTTGGGCAGACCACCTGCCCTGGAACTGCGACCATTGGGTGACAGCTCCCCATCCTCTCAGACTTGCATGCGTTGTGAGGAGGATCCAATCCTGAATCCCGAAACATTGACCTTTCATGAGATTGGAAGACTGCAGCCACCACAGGAGTGAAATCCTGGCCTGGGGTGACAGTTGTATCATCCGGTGCATCTGAAGATGTGAACTGGACCACTTGTTCAGGATATCCAATTGGAAAGGTCTGGCATGGACCTTCCATACTGGATCGCCTCGTACGAGGCTACCATCTTCCCCAACAATCTTATGCAAAGATTAATGGATACTCGAGCAGGTCAGAGAACCATGCAAACCATTTCCTGGAGTGTTCTTGCTTTGTCTTCTGGGCGGAACACTTTCTGTGCTACAGTATCCAGTAGCATTCCCAGAAACAGGAGCCGCTGAGATGGCTCCAGGTGGGACTTCTGTAGATTGAGGATCCACCCATGGCATGACAGAAGTTGGATAGTGCGATCTATATGGAGCAATAGAAGCTTCCTTTTATCAGGAGATCGTCCACGTAAGGGACCACGTTGACCCCCTGGACCCGGAGTTGGAACATAATTTCCGCCATCAACTTCGTGAACACTCTCAGAGCTGTAGACAAGCTGAAGGGTGACACATGGAACTGGTAGTGATCGTTCAGCAGGGCAAACCTCAAATAGGCCTGATAAGGAGGCCAAATCGGGATATGGAGATAGGCGTCCTTGATATCAGGCGTGCAATCACTGTTCTTATAGATTCCATCTTGAACTTCAAAACCTTCAAGTAAGGGTTCAAGGACTTCAGATTCAAAATGGGTCTTACTGACCAGTCTAGTTTTGGCACTATGAACAGATTGGAGTAGTAACCTTGTCCCCGTTGTTGCAGGGGTACTGGAACAATGACTTCGGACTGAACCAACTTTTTGATGGCCAGTAGCAGCGTAATACGCATATCTTCATAAGCTGGTAAGCTTACTGTAATTTCAAAAACCGCTGGGGAAGAGTACTGTCGAACTCCAGCTTGTACCCCTGAGAGATGAGGTCCCTTACCTAGGCATCCTGGCAGAAACTTTCCAAGATGTGGCCGAAGTGACGTAACCGAGCTCCCACCTCGAGATCCTCTCAGGGTGGGTGGGCACCGTCATGCTGAAGCTTTTGCAGAAGCTAAACTGGTGCTCTGTTCCTGAGAGCCAGCAATGGCTGGTTTCTTATGCTTACCTCTGGTGCCTCTAGCTGCGTTGGAGGCACCCCTCTGGCCCTAGACCGAAATCTGGTGGACTGAAAGGACTGAGTAGACGGTCCTGGGTAGGTACGTCTAGCTGGCGGGGTCCCTGAGGGAAGAAACGTGGATTTTCGAGCAGTAACCTTAGAGATCCACGTGTCCAAGTTGCCCCCGAAGAGCCATTCACCTTTAAAGGGAAGGGATTCCACATTGCACTTGGTTTCTGCATCCGCAATTCACTGACGCAACCACAAGGTCCTGCGTGCTGATACTGCCATAGCAGTAGTCCTTGCATTAATATTGCCAATCTATTTGAGCGAGTCACAGAGGACGCGTGCCGCGTCCTGAATGTGTTTTAGGAATGTCACTGTAGTAACCAGGGTCATATCCCCAGAGAGGCCCTCCAGAATTTCAGTAGCCCACTTATGAATTGCATGTGTCATCCAGCAACCTGCTATGACCGGTCTTTGAGATATACAGTACCTGCAGCTGTGTAGATAGATTTCAGAGTGGTCTCAATCTTCCTATCTTCGGGGTCCTTTATGGTAAAGGAGCCTGCAGCAGGGAGTACTGCCTTCTTAGAGAGGCGAGAGACAGAGGCGTCTTCAGCCGGGGATTCTTCCTAGAATTTTCTGCCTTCAGGGGCAAAAGGGAAAGTATGCAAAAAATGTTTTGACACCTGATATTTCTTATCTGGATTTTTCCAGGCTAACTTAAATAGGTCATCCAATTCTTTTAAATCAGGGAAGGTGACACTCAGTTTGTTTTGTGTGAGGACAAACAACTGCTGTGTTGCAGTGTCCTCTAGACGGAGTTTTAACACATCCCGTATAGCCAGATTGAGGGGTTCAATACCCAGTGTAGGAGTGGAGTCCCCACTTACGGGGTCCACATTGTCCCCATCCTCCTGTATATCATCAGTGTCTGATAGTAATGCAGGTACTGCTCGTTTTTGGGGACCTGCAGCAGAGGGGGAGGGGGGATGGGGAACATCAGCCCTAGCAGCTAGATTTGCAGCAGCTTGCTGCTATTCTTGTGTTTTGTGGGCATTCGCAGTGAGCCGAGATGACATCGCAGACATCATAGTTTTGATGGCACCTAGCCAGGAAGGCTCATGACCCTCCCCAACAGTCTCCTCAATGTTTTGTGAGGACTGACTACACTGTTCACAAGAAATTGAGCCAGAAAAGAGTGGGGAGAACCTGGTGTTACACACACTGCATAACTTGTGTTTAACCATGATGACAGTAATACATACAATACAGACAATATAATGCAAGCCTGTTCTACTGTATGTGAGAGGAAACAAAGGGAAGTCACCAGCACAACCAAGCTATACAGCCTCAGTGAGGCTGCTAGCTGTATCTCAGTGAAACACTGTGTTTATATAATTATCTTCCCTATTGGGATGTAGGAATGTGCACAATAGCAGCTCTCCCCGTGAGTTACACCCTGTACCAGTGTTCCAGAGTGTCCCTGCGTCTGGAGGAGCTGTGTGAGGCTGCTGCTGTGCAGAGAAAGGCACCAAAATGCCACTGAGCCCGCTCTGAGGTAGCTCCGCCACCCCAATGGCGCCGGAGCTACTGATATCTTAATACAGGCAAAGTCTCCCAAAAGTGCTTAAACCATCACACAAGTGTCAGGTTAAGCCACCGCTAGCCAGTTTACACAGGGGGCTATAGCAGGTCCCCCCCCCCAGGAGGGTCCCGTATGCCTCCCCTGTGTGTCAGCCGCACAATGAACCAGGGCCCCCCCTAGCGGGGCCCCTGGTCTGTACTCACCACTGTCGTCACCTTCAGGCTTAGGTTAGGGGTGTGCGGCATACTGCGATTGCAACAGCTAAGGCGCAGTGCCCCACTTTACAAACAACCGCTCAGGACGGTGGTCCTGCAGTGGGGAAGCAGCTCTGACACCTCGCGAGGCCGGTGACCGCCTCCCAACTCCCATGGTGCAGGTATGCTGTTGCCCAAACAGCATACCAAAAATAATAAAGTTTAAAATAAAAGTGAAGAAAACACTCTGGAGCTGCAGAGTGTGCTTCCTCTCCTGAGGGCACTTTTTTCTAAACTGTCTGTGGGAGGGGGCATAGAGGCGAGGAGCCAGCACACTCAGTTGAAGAAATTTAAAGTGCACTGGCTCCTTTGGATTCCGTCTATAACCATCGTACTACTGTGTCCCCAATATCTCTCATGGATGCTGGAGAAATTTGATAACCCATTAAACCGTTTATAACGTTAGTGTAATTGTAACATGTTGCCAACGTGAAATAATGTATATTGCTTTGAAATTGAATCTATCATATTGAAACACACTGTACAATACAAAAAAAACCATATGTTAATACGGAATACATAGTGTACGTATTACCGGCGGCCGGGATACTGCCTGTCATGATCCCAGCCACCAGTATGGCGGCAGCTAGCAGAGCGCTAGAAAGCCTCTTACAGGCTCGCTGTGCTCACCATGCTGCGGGCATGGTACCTCGCTACACTCGCCACAGGTTATATTCTCCCTCTATGGGTGTCCTAGACAACTACAGAGGGAGAAAAGCCTGTGGCGCCGGTATTACGGTGACAGCATTTCACCGCCTGTCGGAATCCCGGCATTGGCATTGTGACTGCCGGGATCCTGATAGTCAGTCTCATGATTGCCTCACGTTAATACAAATGAAATGTGGCTGTACATTTGCACCAACAGGGAACATACCGGGGAGCGATATTAATAATATACAGTGCATCCGGAAAGTTTTCACAGCACTTCACTTTTTCCACATTTTGTAATGTTACAGCCTTATTCCAAAATGGAATAAAATTATTTTTTTCCCCTCAAAATTCTACACACAATACCCCACAATGATAATGTGAAAATGAGATTTATGGTAGACTTACCATTGTTAAATGTCTTTCTGCGAGGTACATTGATTCCACAGGGAAACATTGGGGTGTAGAGATGGATCTTGATCCATGCACCAATAGGCTAAAGCTTTAGACTGTCCCAGGATGCATTGGGGCCTCCTCTATAACCCCGCTTCCAGGCACTAGAGCTCAGTTTCCTTAACTAGTCCAATGCAGTAGCAGGTAAAAGAGAAGGCAGATGTTAGTCACATAGAACCACGTTCTCACGACAGGAGCAGGGACCAGCGGCTAATGCCATACAAACCCATAGAAGCGAGGTGCGTCAGGGCGGGCGCCCTGTGGTACCAATGTACCTCGCAGAAAGAGATTTAACAATGGTAAGTCTACCTTAAATCTCCTTTTCTGCAGCGGGTACATTGGTTTCCACAGGGAAACATTGGGGATGTGCTAAAGCAGTTCCTCATGGGAGGGGATGCACCATAGCAGGTATGAGAACCCGGCGTCCAAAGGAAGCATCCTGGGAGGCGGAAGTATAGAAGGCATAGAACCTAATGAACATGTTCACTGAGGACCACGTAGCGCCTTGCACAATTGTTCAGCGGTCGCGCCACGGCGGGCCACCCAAGAAGGTCCAACAGACAGAGTAGAATGGGCTTTAATAGCAGCGTGCGCATAGGCTTGTGCAATCACCATTCTAATCCATCTGGCCAAGGTTTGCTTATTCGCAGCCACGTTTGTGAAAACCAAAAAGGGAATCTGACCTCCTGATAGAGGCAGTCCTCTCTACATAAATGCGAAGAGCCCGTACCACATCCAAAGACCGCTCTTTGGAGGACAAATCAGAAGAGATGAAAGCCAGAACCACAATCTCTTGGTTAAGGTGAAAAGATGACACCACCTTAGGCAAATAACCAGGGCGAGTTCTAAGAACTGCCCGGTCACGGTGAAAAATCAGAAAGGGTGGGCGACAGGACAGAGTACCTAGGTTTGACACCCTCCTAGCAAAGGCAATAGCCAGTAGGAACAGGACCTTGACCGTGAGCCATTTAAGGTCCACTGAGGTTCAAATGGAGACTCTTGCAGGGCATTCAGAATGACAGAGAGATCCCATGGAGCCACAGGAGGGACATAGGGAGGCTGAATCCGTAAAACACCCTGAGTGAAAGTATGAATGTCAGGAATAGACGCAAATTTTTCTCTGAAACCAAACCGACAAGGCAGAGATAAGAACCTTGAGGGAGGCTAGACGGAGGCCTAAGCCTGACATTTGAACTTATCAGGTTTCTTAGACACAGTAGTGGTATCCACATCGTCATCTATTTGTAGGATTTGCTTAACAGAAACCACTAGGTCAGGGACATCAACCTGAGTTGTAGATTCCTCGTCAGAAGCAGCTGTATCAGTGTCTGATGGGTCAGTATACACCCCATCCTCATCAGAAGAATCTTCTGAGACATTAGTGGATTGTGAGGAGGAAGTGGCCCGCTTAGATGACCCCTTGACACCAGGGTGACTTGGGGTAGGTTTATGTCTAATCAAAGATTGATTAAATTGCTGTAACTGGGTAGCCAAATTATCCGCCCAAGGCGGATTTACCATAGGGACAATATGAGGCTGCAATGGCACAGGAGGTCCCATAGGGGGCGTAAGGCGTGTCACAAGCATATTAAGCATAGTTGAGAATGCCGCCCAAGGTGGCTCCTGATTGGCTACAGGAGCTGCGGACTGACTGGGAGATATGGCACATATTACACAGACCATCATTCAAAGCTTCCCCCTCAGGCAAATCCCTGGTGCATGTGCTGCATGATACAAGAGCGTCCGTGGATTTCCCGACCTTTGTGTTAGACATTTTAGTGAATGTAACCACAGAGCGTATGAGTACAATATAGCGAGACAGAGTACAATACCTGCAAATAAATCCCCTAGTATGTGACAGCGTACACAGTACACAACACCAGCAAATAAATCAGGTAGTATGTGATTGAGTACACAGTAGATTACACTTGACAGTAAATACTGTGCAGCACTATATATGAGACCCTGATGCACCAAGTCCCTTAGGGTACAGAATACAGTGATATAGCTGTGATACACTGTAAGTGAAATCCACACAGCAGATACAGGCACACACAGTCACAGTGACAATGCAGATAATTATTTTAGTAAGACAAAACTGCACTGGACTAGTATATGTATATATATATATATAACAATGCGCGGTCCGAGACCGGATGTATATATCAGAATACACGCACAATATATTCTGTCACAGGTACACTTGTTCTTAACTAACGCCGTCTTAATATTGACATGTAGACTGCTTAAGTGTCTGTAAAATCATGGCACTGATGTACAGGCGGATTTACAGGGGAGACCTTGCCCTGCAGTCCCGGAGACCAGTCGCAGCTAGTCAGGGAGTGAGGGAGAGTGTGAGGCAGCTCCAGGGCAGGAACACCAGCAGTAGATGGCGCCCGCAGCCGGGGGAGGGGCTACAGGTCAAGCGCCTAATCCCCTCTGCTGGTCCTCACCACCTGGTACTTTGGAGTCTTAATAAAGAGTATATTTATATATCCGACCTGTTCCCAGGTGGATATAGTGGGGTCCCTGCTCTGTTACAGTGTCCACGTCAGCGTCACAGTCCATCTCCTTAGACTACGACCACCTGGGGGACCCTCTTACCTCCTCACTTCTGTAGCAGCCATGCGAACCAGGAGAGAGTCTGCGACCATGTGCCTAGAGCCGGAGCGTCTCCGCCGCAAGTACCCGGGAACAGAGCCAGTGGGAGTATGCAATGCTGCTGGGGAGGTGACGGAGCAGCAGCACAGAATGCCACCCTGACATTTAAGTGATGCAGCCCTTGAAGTCTTCTAAAAGCTTTTTCAGGGCTGCCCAGTGCAGCCCCCCAGTTAAGTGACCTGCTTCTGCAAGCACCAACTCGAGACTGATCTCCAGTGCCTGCAGACGGGGTTATAGAGGAGGCCCAAATGCATCCTAGGACAGTCTAAAGCTTTAGCCTGTTGGTGCCTGGATCAAGATCCATCTCTACACCCCGATGTTTCCCTGTGGAAACCAATGTACCCTGCTGGTGAAAAGTTTTTTTTATTGTGATTTTTGCAAATTAAAAATAAAAAACTAAAGGTGTGTACACACGGTAAGATATTTGCTTGCGATTTTTACTATATTGTCAAAATCATAAGGAAAGTTAGTGCAGATCGCAAGGTGAAAGTCACCTTGAGATCCTGATGCACGGTCCCGCAAGGTCGGTACTGCCAGCCTAGATAGACTGTGCAGGCAAGTCAATTTTGACTATCTAGTATATAAGTATAGTCAAAATTGACAGTTAGCCAAAATTGCACATAGCCAGTATCGCAAGCACAGTCATCTATGCTTGCGATACTGACCCACAGTCCCTACCGCATAGTGAGAAGAAATCACATGTACTTAAGTACTGACAGTCTTTGCCATGAAGCTCAAAATTGAGCTCAGGTGCATCCTGTTTCCACTGATCATCCTTTTGATGTTTCTACAGCTTACTTGGAGTTCTCCTGTGGTAAATTCAGTTGATTGGACATGATTTGGAAAGGCACACACCTGTCTATAAAAGGTCCCACAATTGACAGTGCATGTCTGAGCACAAACCAAGCATGAAGTCAAAGGAATTGTCTGTAGACCTCCGAGACAGAATTGTCTCGAGGCACAAATCTGGGGAAGGATACAGAAAAATATCTGCTGCTTTAAAGGTCCCAATGAGCACAGTGGCCTGCATCATCCATAAATGGAAGAAGTTTGGAACCACCAGGACTCTTCCTAGAGCTGGTCAGCCATCTAAACTGAGCGATCGGGGGAGAAGATTCCTAGTCAGTGAGGTCACCAAGAACCCGATAGTAACTCTGTCAGAGCTACAGCATTCCTATGTTGAGATAGGAGAACCTTCCAGAGGGACAACCATCTCTGCAGTAATCCACCAATCAGGCCTGCATGGTAGCGTGGCCAGACGGAAGCCACTCCTTAGTAAAAAGCACATGGCAGCCCGCCTGGGGTTTGCCAAAATGCACCTGAAGAACTCTCAGACCATGAAAAACAAAATTATTTGGTCTGATGAGACAAAGATTGAACTCTTTGGCGTGAATGCCAGGCGTCATGTTTGGAGGAAAGCAGGCACCGCTCATTACCAGGCCAATACCATCCCTACAGTGAAGCATGGTGGTGGCAGCATAATGCTGTGGGGATGTTTTTCAGTGGCAGGAACTGGGAGACTAGAGGGAGAGATGAATTCAGCAATGTACAGAGGCATCCTGGATGAAAACCTGCTCCAGAGCGCTCTTGACCTCAGACTGGGGCGACGGTTCATCTTTCAGCGGGACAACGGCCCTAAACACACAGCCAAGATAGCAAAGGAGTTTCAGGACAACTCTGTGAATGTCCTTGAGTGGCCCAGTCAGAGCCCAGACTTGAATCCGATTGAACATCTCTGGAGAGATCTGAAAATGGCTGTGCACCAACGCTTCCCATCCAACCTGATGGAGCTTGAGAGTTGCTGCAAAGAGGAATGGGCGAAACTGCCCAAAGATAGGTGTGCCAAGCTTGTGGCATCATATTCAAAAATACTTGAGGCTGTAATTGCTGCCAGATGTGCATCAACAAAGTACTGAGCAAAGGCTGTGAAAACGTATGTACATGTGATTTCTTCGTTTTTTATTTTTAATAAATTTGCAAAAATCTCAAAAACACTTTTTTCCACATTGTCATTATGGGGTACTGTGTGTAGAATTATGAGGGGAAAAAAATGAATTTATTCCAGTTTGGAATAAGGCTGTAACATAACAAATGTGGAAAAAGTGAAGCGCTGTGAATACTTTCCAGATGCACTGTAAGCAAGAAAAAAAAATAGGATTTTAATTACCTGCTGGTAAATCCTTTTCTCATAGTCCATAGAGGATGCTGGGGTCCATTTTAGTACCATGGGGTATAGACTGTTCCACAGGAGCCTTCGGCACTTTAAGACTTTTCAACAGTGTGAACTGGCTCCTCCCTCTATGCCCCTCCTCCAGACCTCAGTATAGGAACTGTGCCCGAGGAGACGGACATTCTCGAGAGAGGAATTACTATTAAAACTTGTGGCGAGATTCACACCAGCTCACACCATCCATAAACAACATGTCGGCTAACATGGCCTTTAACATAAGTCATGCCAATCAGCATGCATAACGCAACAGCAACAGCTGTTAACAACTGAACACATGAAAAATGTGCAAAAATATAAACGTAATTCTGCAGGGTAAATGAGCACTGGGCGGGCGCCCAGCATCCTCTACGGACTACGAGAAAAGGATTTACCGGCAGGTAATTAAAATCCTATTTTCTCTTACGTCCTAGAGGATGCTGGGGTCCACTTTAGTACCATGGGGATATACCAAAGCTCCCAGTACGGGCGGGAAAGTGCTAATGTTCCTGCAGAACTGACTGACCAAATCTTTGGTCGTCACCAGCCAAGGCGTCAAACTTATAAAACTTAGCAAACGTGTTTGCACCTGATCAAGTAGCAGATCGGCAGATTTGTAAAACCGAGACACCCCGGGCAGCAGCCCAGGACGAACCCACTTTCCTTGTAGAGTGGGCTTTTACAGAAGTCGGTAACGGCAATCCTGCCGTGAAATGAGTGTGCTGAATGGTACACCTGATCCAGCGCGCATTAGTCTGCTTAGAAGCAGGACCCCCAATCTTGTTGGGGTCATAGAGGACAAACAAAGATTCTGTTTTCCTTATCCTAGCCGTTCTTGCAACATAAATCCTCAACGCTCTGATGACATCCAAGGATTTTGAGATGGCTGAGGTGTCAGAAGCCACTGGCACCACCACTGGTTGGTTGATATGAAAAGAAGACACAACCTTCGGAAGAAAATGCTGACGTGTTCTTAGTTCAGCCCTATTTTCATGAAATATTAAATAAGGACTCTTGTGTGGAAGAGCTCCTAACTCAGACTTCCGTCTGCCTGAGGCCAAGGCCAATAGCATGACCACTTTCCAAGTGAGAAACTTCAACTCTACGTCTTGTAGAGGCTCAAACCAGTCCGATTTAAGGAACTGCAACGCCACATTAAGATCCCATGGTGCCGCAAGAGACACAAAGGGAGGTCGGATGTGCAGAACCCCCTTTACGAACGTCTGGACCTCAGGAAGAGAAGCCAATTGTTTCTGAAAGAAAACAGACAACGCCGAAATCTGAACCTTGAAAGATCCTAATCTCAATCCAACATCCACACCCGCCTGTAGAAATAGGAGAAGACGTCCTAATTGAAACTCCACCGCAGAAGACTTCTTGGATTCACACCAAGATACATATTTTCTCCAAATACGATGGTAATGTTTGGACGTTACCCCTTTCCTGGACAGAATAAGTGTGGGAATGACTTCATTGGGAATACCCTTATGGGCTAGGATCTGGCGCTCAACAGCCATGCCGTCAAACCCAGCCGCGGTAAGTTCTGATAAACTAACGGCCCCTGCTGAAGCAGGTCCTCGCGAAGAGGAAGAGGCCGAGGATCTTCCAGCAATAACTCCTGAAGATCTGGATACCAGGACCTCCTTGGCCAGTCTAGAGCAATGAGAATTGCTTGAACTCTTGTTCTTCTGATGATCTTGAGAACCGAGGGAACAGATACACCGACTGAAACACCCACTGGGTCACCAGTGCATTCACTGCTATTGCTTGTGGGTCTCTCGACCTGGAACAATATGTCGGAAGCTTCTTGTTGAGACGAGATGCCATCATGTCCACTTGAGGAACACCCCAACGACTTGTTACCTCTGCAAAGACTTCTGGGTGGGGGCCCCATTCTCCTGGATGGAGATAGTGTCTGCTGAGGAAGTCTGCTTCTCAGTTGTCCACTCCCGGGATGAAAATTGCCGACAGAGCTTTTGCATGTCTTTCTGCCCAGAGGAGTATATTTGTCACCTCTGCCATTGCCGCCCTGCTTTTTGTTCCGCCTTGACGGTTTATGTAAGCTACTGCCATTACATTGTCTGACTGGATCTGTATGGGACGACCTTGATTAAGGCTGTTGTACACAGCTCTCAACTCCAGAATGTTTATGTGAAGGAGAGTTTCTTGACTTGACCATCTTCCTTGGAAGCTGTCTCCTTGCGTGACTGCTCCCCATCCTCGGAGACTTGCATCCGTGGTCACCAGGATCCAGGGCTTAATCCCGAACCTGCGTCCCTCCAGGAGGTGAGAAATTTGTAGCCACCACAGGAGCGAACTTCTGGCTTCCGCTGACAAGATTATCCTTTGATGCATGTGGAGATGCGACCCTGACCACTTGTCCACTATTTTTGGCTTCGCTCAGACCTGGATCCTTGGATTTTACAGATAATATCCCAAGGTTACAAGTTGGAATTTCAAGACCTTCCCCATGCCGATTTTTCAAATCAGCCTTGTCAGTTTCCGTTCCACTGGAAGACCCTGGCATGGAAACGGCCATATTGTAGCGCCTCGTAAGTCGCTACCATTTTCCCCAACAGGCGAATGCACTGATGAATTGATACTGTTCTTGGTCTCAAAAGTTGTTTGACCATGTTCTGGATCTCCTGAGCCTTTTCCACCGGTAGAAATATGATAATCTCATGATAATCTCATCGTCAGTTCCAACTGGGATTTTGAAAAATTGATGAACCAACCGTGCTGTTGAAGCACCTTCAGGGATAATGCTATGTTCTGGAGTAGCTTGTCCCTGGATCTCGCTTTTATGAGATCGTCCAAGTATGGAATTATGTTGACTCCTTGTTTGCGAAGGAGAACCATCATCTCCGCCATCACCTTGGTGAATATTCTCTGAGACGTGGAGAGCCCGAACAGTAATGTCTGGAATCGGTAGTGACAATCCTGAACCGCAAACCTCAGGTACGCTTGATGTGGCGGGTAAATGGGGACATGCAAGTAAGCATCCTTGATGTCCACTGACACCAGAAATTCCTTTTCTTCAAAGCTGGAAATCACTGCTCTCAAGGATTCCATCTTGAATTTGAATCTTTTCAAGTAGGGATTCAGATATTTTAGGTTTAAAATCGGTCTGACCGAGCCATCCGGCTTCAGTACCACAAACAGGCTTGAATAAAAGCCTTGGTTCCTTTTGTTCGGCAGGAACCAAGGCAATTACTTTGTCTTGACACAATTTGTGTATTGCGTTCAGAACATTTATGCTATCTTGAACGGAAACTGACAAGGCTGATTTGAAAAATCGGCATGGGGAAGGTCTTGAAATTCCAACTTGTAACCTTGGGATATTATCTGTAAAATCCAAGGATCCAGGTCTGAGCGAAGCCAAAAATAGTAGACGTGCCCCCACCCTATCGCACTCCCGCAGAGGAGCCCCAGCGTCATGCTGTTGCTTTTGCAGAAGTAGTTGCTGACTTCTGCTCCTGGGAGCCTGAGGGTGTTGTAGGTTTTCTACCTTTTCCTCTCCCCTTTCCTGTGAAAAAAGGGGTAGTTTTAGACTTTTTGTACTTGTTGGGCCGAAAGGACTGCATAGTATGAGAATGATATACTTTTTTAGCCGGTGCAGCTGCCGACGGCAGAAATGCTGACTTGCCAGATATAGTAGTTGATATCATGGCATCTAGTTTCTCTCCAAAGAGGGCCTCACCATTGTAATTGTAAAGCATTCCATTGACGGATCCAGAGAGCCCTGCGGGCTGAAATCGCCATAGCAGAGGCCCGTGAGCCCAGTAAGCCTACGTCCTTCATAGCCTCAACCAAGTAACCTGCAGAGTCTTTGATATGACCTAGAATTTGCAGCATGTCATCTTTATCGATCGTGTCAATATTGACAATCAAGATATCTGCCCAATTTCCAACTGCGTTACCTACCCACGCAGAAGCAATTGTGGGCCTGAGTAATGTACCCGTAGCAACATAGATGGACTTTAAAGTCGTCTCTAATTTGCGGTCAGCAGTTTCTTTTAATGAAGCTGACCCAGGGGCAGGTAAAATGATTTTCTTTGACAACCTAGAGACTGAGGTGTCTATCATTGGGGGTGACTCCCACTTACGCCTATCCTCTTCAGGGAAAGGGTATGCTACCCGCAACCTTTTAGGGATAGCAAATTTCTTTTCTGGGTTAGCCCAGGATTCCTCAAAAAAGGCATTTAAGTCCTTAGACGGATGAAAAGTCACCACTTGTTTTTTATTTAATTTAAAATAATCTTTTTCCTCAGGTGGAGGTGTTGTGTCAGGAAATTCCAACAACTCTTTTATACCAACTATCATACATTGAATGCTCTTAGCCAGTTTTGGATCTACCCCCCTCAAATCCCCAGTGTCGACGTCAGTGTCGGAATCTGTATCAGTGTCCCTTTGCATAATTTGTGCCAGGGACCTTTTCTGGGAACTGGAGGGGTCCCGAGTGGACGTTGTAGGTGAATCAGCAATAAAGCATCTCCCACAGACTGTCTCCAATGCTTTGTCTGTTCTTCAGACTCAGAGAATTTCCTTGCTAGTTTAGCCATATTACTCTGCAGCTTTCTCACCCACACAGGTTCAGAACACTCTTGTGCCTCCAAAATGGGTTCCTCTGGGGAACTACTTTCTCTAGACATGACACACACGTGTACAGTCACACCACTCACACACACGGGAGCTAATGGGGATAGACCTACACTAATGTCTGTCAGAGGGACCCAGAGGGTATTGCCAGTCCACACCACGTGCCCTATATGTATTACATACAATGAATATACATATATACCAAAACAGCACTTTTATATCCAATGTGAAGCCCGCAGACTTCAATAATTTATGTGCTCCCCTCCCCTTCTATAACACCCTGGTACTTGATATCAGCGATGTGTGAGGTGAAGCAGCCTGTAGGATCAGCGCCCTGTGAGGAGAAAATGGCGCCAAATGAGTGTTACAAGCAGTTCTGAGGTGAAGCCCCGCCCCCTTTAATGGCGCGTTTCAGCCACAGTAATATTTATACTGGCGGGGGTAGTGTACATCAGCGGCTCACATGTATGTACATTTTGCCAGTGAGAGTAAGGATTTATCATGCCCCTCAGTGCGCACCCCCCCCCCCCACACACAAATCCTGCACCGACATGTTACTGTGCAGCGTCCCACGCTGCGCTGGTACCTTTATGCCGCCATGATGACCGGAGGGCCCCTCTCTGCAGGTCTCCGGTTAATACTCACCAGCCTTCTGACTTCTGGCTCTGTTAGGGGGTGGCTGCAGTGCTGTGGGAGTGAGCAGCAGCCAGGCAAGGGCTGTGTTCAGTACCCTTCAGTAGCTAATGGTGTCCTGTCAGCAGAAGCAGAGCCATTAAACTAAGAAGTTGGTTCCTACTCCCCCCCCTCCCCCCCTAAGTCCCACGAAGCAGGGAAACTGTTGCCAGCAGCTTCACTGTAAAATAAAAAACCTAACAAAGTCTTTTACAGCAAAACTCAGTAGAGCTTCACTGATGTGCACATTTTCTAAACTGAGGTCTGGAGGAGGGGGATAGAGGGAGGAGCCAGTTCACACTGTTGAAAAGTCTTAAAAGTGCCGAAGGCTCCTGCGGAACCGTCTATACCCCATGGTACTAAAATGGACCCCAGCATCCTATAGGACGTAAGAGAAAAAATAAATAAATACAAAACCCCTAAATTAATGGTGACTAATGCTGGGTACACACTACGCGATATATCGTTCATACAGCAGGCAAACGACATACAGTATATCGTAAAGTACACCCGATATGTCTGTGAACGCCATTGTTCACAGACATTAAATATTGGCCCTGCAGCGTGGAATCTGGCTGTGTGTACAGACAAGTGACCCGTTATGCTTGGCGCAGGAACCATCGACAATGACCTCACAATTGGGTGGGAAATTTGAAATTCCCACCGAGTTGTCATGTCTGGCCAGGCATATTGTGCCACCGATTGGTAAGTTTGTAAGCTTCACACAATTGGTTGCACAGTCTCTAGGTTCGTTGGTTGGTGGTGCCAACGTGTACCCAGTCATAGGGGGGAATTCAATTAGGCACAATTATTTTTCATCCATAAAAAAACGTGACTTTCTCAAAATAAAAAAAAATTGGGCAATTTCATTATTGCCCTTTCTTGGAGCCGAAAAATTATCTATTTTCGGGTGAAACACATAGAATCCGTCCTAACTTCATGACCTTATTGTGTCTTCACAGTCGCGATCGTGGTAAAAAAAAAAAGGAAATTGAGTAATTTTTTATTTGGAGCCTCCTGAGGTCCTGAAAAAAAATAAGATTTTACTCACCGGTAAATCTATTTCTCGTAGTCCGTAGTGGATGCTGGGACTCCGTAAGGACCATGGGGATTAGCGGCTCCGCAGGAGACTGGGCACAACTAAAGAAAGCTTTAGGACTACCTGGTGTGCACTGGCTCCTCCGACTAAGACCCTCCTCCAGACCTCAGTTAGGATACTGTGCCCGGAAGAGCTGACACAATAAGGAAGGATTTTGAATCCCGGGTAAGACTCATACCAGCCACACCAATCACACTGTATAACTCGTGATACTATACCCAGTTAACAGTATGAAATATAACTGAGCCTCTCAAAAGATGGCTCAACAATAACCCTTTAGTTAGGCAATAACTATAAACAAGTATTGCAGACAATCCGCACTTGGGATGGGCGCCCAGCATCCACTACGGACTACGAGAAATAGATTTACCGGTGAGTAAAATCTTATTTTCTCCGACGTCCTAAGTGGATGCTGGGACTCCGTAAGGACCATGGGGATTATACCAAAGCTCCCAAACGGGCGGGAGAGTGCGGATGACTCTGCAGCACCGAATGAGCAAACTCTAGGTCCTCCTCAGCCAGGGTATCAAACTTGTAGACTCTTACAAAAATGTTTTAACCCGACCAAGTAACAGCTCGGCAAATTTGTAAAGCCGAGCCCCCTCGGGCAGCCGCCCAGGAAGAGCCCACTTTCCTCGTGGAATGGGCTTTTACAGATTTAGGGTGCGGCAGTCCAGCCGCAGAATGTGCAAGTTGAATCGTGCTACAGATCCAGCGAGCAATCGTCTGCTTAGAAGCAGGAGCACCCAGCTTGTTGGGTGCATACAGGAGAAAAAGCGAGTCAGTTTTCCTGACTCCAGCTGTCCTGGAAACATCTACTTTTTAGGGCCCTGACTACGTCCAGTAACTTGGAATCCTCCAAGTCCCAAGTAGCCGCAGGCACCACAATAGGTTGGTTCACATGAAAAACTGATACCACCTTAGGAAGGAATTGGCAACGAGTCCTCAATTCCGCCTTATCCATATAAAATACAGATAAGGGCTTTTGTATGACAAAGCCGCCAATTCTGATACACGCCTGGCCGACGCCAAGGCCCACAGAATGACCACTTTCCACGTGAGGTATTATAGCTCCACGGATTTAAGTGGCTCAACCCAATGCGACTTCAGGAAATCCAACACCACGTTGAGATCCCACGGTGCCACTGGAGGCACAAACGGGGGCTGACTATGCAGCACTCCCTTAACAAAAGTCTGAACTTCAGGCAGTGAAGCCAGTTCAATTTTGGAAGAAAATCGATAGAGCCGAAATCTGGACCTTAATGGAACCCAATTTTAGGCCCATAGTCACCTCTGACTGTAGGAAGTGCAGAAATCGACCTAGCTGAAATTTCTCCTTTGGGGCCTTCCTGGCCTCGCAGTACGCAACATATTTCCGCCATATGCGGTGATAATGGTTTGCGTTCACTTCTTTCCTAGCTTTAAATAGCGTAGGGATAACTTCCTCCGGAATTCCCTTTTCCTTCAGGATCCGGCGTTCAACCGCCATTCCGTCAAACGCAGCCGCGGTACGTCTTGGAACAGACAGGCCCCCTGCTGCAGCAGGTCCTGTCTGAGCGGCAGAGGCCATGGGTCCTCTGAGATCATTTCTTGGAGTTCTGGTTACCAAGCTCTTCTTGGCCAACCCGGAACAATGAGTATAGTTCTTACTCCTCTCCTTCTTAGTATTCTCATTACCCTGGGTAAGAGAGGCAGAGAAGGGAACACATACACCGACTGGTACACCCACGGTGTTACTAGAGGGTCCACAGCTATCGCCTGAGGGTCCTTGACCTGACGCAATATCTTTGTAACTTTTAGTTGAGGCGGGACGCCATCATGTCCACCTGTGGCCTTTCCCAACGGTGTACAATCATTTGGAAAACTTCTGGATGAAGTCCCCACTCTCCCGGGTGGAGGTCGTGTCTTCTGAGAAAGTCTGCTTCTCAGTTGTCCACTCCGGGAATGAACACTGCTGACAGTGCTAACACATGATTTTCCGCCCATCGGAGAATCCTTGTGGCTTCTGCCATCGCAATCCTGCTTCTTGTGCCGCCCTGTCGGTTTACATGAGCGACCGCCGTGATGTTGTCTGACTGGATCAGCACCGGCCGGTGTTGAAGCAGGGTCTAGCCTGACTTAGGGCATTGTAAATGGCCCTTAGTTCCAGAATATTTATGTGTAGGGAAGTCTCCTGACTTTTCCATAGCCTTGGAAGTTTCTTCCCTGTGTGACTGCCCTCCAGCCTCGAAGGCTGGCATCCATGGTCACCAGGACCCAGTCCTGTATGCCGAATCTGCGGCCCCCTAGAAGATGAGCACTCTGCAGCCACCACAACAGCGACACCCTGGCCCTTGGAGACAGGGTTATCCGCCGGTGCATCTGAAGATGCGACCCGGACCACTTGTCCAACAGATCCCACTGGAAAATCCTTGCATGGGACCTGGCGAATGGAATTTCTTCGTAAGAAGCTACCATCTTTCCCAGGGCTCGCGTGCATTGATGCACCGACACCTGTATACGTATTAGGAGGTCTCTGTCTAGAGACGACAACTCCTTGGACTTCTCCTCCGGGAGAAACCCTTTTTATCCTGTTCTGTGTCCAGAACCATACCCAGGAACAGTAGACGCGTCGTAGGAACCAGCTGCGACTTTGGAATATTCAGAATCCAGCCGTGCTGTTGTAGCACTTCCCGAGATAGTGCTACTCCGACGAACAACTGCTCCCTGGACCTCGCCTTTATAAGGAGATCGTCCAAGTACAGGACAATTATTTCGGCCATTACCTTGGTAAATACCTCGGTGCCGGGGACAGACCAACGGCAACGTCTGGAATTGGTAATGACAATCCTGTACCACAATTTTGAGGTACTCCTGGTGAAGAGGGTAAATAGGGACATGCAGGTAAGCATCCTTGATGTCCAGTGATACCATGAAATTCTCCAGGCTTGCAATAATCGCCCTGAGCGATTCCATTTTGAACTTAAACCTTCGTAAATAAGTGTTCAAGGCTTTCAATTTTAGAATGGGTCTCACCGAACCGTCTGGTTTCGGTACCACAACATTTTGGAATAGTAACCCCGGCCTTGTTGAAGGAGGGGTACCTTGATTTCACCTGCTGGAAGTACAGCTTGTGAATTGCCGCCAGTACTACCTTTCTCCGAGGGCAGCAGGCAAGGCTGATGTGAGGTAACGGCGAGGGGGAGTCGCCTCGAACTCCAGCCTGTATCCCTGTGATACTATTTGCAGAACCTAGGGATCCACCTCTGGGCAAGCCCACTGGTTCCTGAAGTTCCCGAGACGCGCCCCTACCGCACCTGTCTCCACCTGTGGAGCCCCAGCGTCATGCGGTGGACTCAGAGGAAGCGGGGGAAGATTTTTGATCCTGGGAACTGGCTGCTGGTGCAGCTTTTTCCTTCTTCCCTTGTCTCTGTGCAGAAAGGAAGCGCCTTTGACCCGCTTGCTTTTCTGAAGCCAAAAGGACTGTACCTGAAAATACGGTGCTTTCTTAGGCTGTAAGGAAACCTGAGGTAACGAGGTCCCAGAGACCATCCCCAAACAATTCCTCACCCTTATAAGGCAGAATCTCCATGTGCCTTTTACAGGCAGCATCACCTGTCCACTGCCGGGTTTCTAATACCCTCCTGGCAGAATGGACATTGCATTAATTCTGGATGCCAGCCGGCAAATATCCCTCTGTGCATCCTTTATATATAAGACGACGTCTTTAATATGCTCTATGTTAGCAAAATATTATCCCTGTCTTAGAGTATTAATATTATCTGACAGGGTATCAGACCACGCTGCAGCAGCACTATTTATGCTGAGGCAATTGCAGGTCTCAGTATATAACCTGAGTGTGTATATACAGACTTCAGGATAGCCTCCTGCTTTTTATCAGCAGGCTCCTTCAAGGTGGCCGTATCCTAAGACGGCAGTGCCACCTTTTTTGACAAACGTGTGAGCGCCTTATCCACCCTAAGGGATATCTCCCAACGTGACCTATCCTCTGGCGGGAAAGGGTACGCCATCAGTAACTTTTTAGAAATTACCAGTTTCTTATCGGGGGAACCCACGCTTCTTTACACACTTCATTCATTCATCTGATGGGGGAACAAAACACTGGCTGCTTTTTTTCCCCAAAAATAAAACCCCTTTTATGTGGTACTTGGGTTCATGTCAGAAATGCGTAACACATTTTTCATTGCCGATATCATGTAACGGATGTTCCTAGTGGATTGTGTATATGTCTCAACCTCGTCGACACTGGAGTCAGACTCCGTGTCGACATCTGTGTCTGCCATCTGAGGTAACGGCGTTTTTTGAGCCCCTGATGGCCTTTGAGACGCCTGGGTAGGCGCGGGCTGAGAAGCCGGCTGTCCCACAGCTGTTACGTCATCCAGCCTTTTATGTAAGGAGTTGACATTGTCGGTTAATACCTTCCACCTATCCATCCACTCTGGTGTCGGCCCCACAGGGGGCGACATCCCATTTATCGGCCTCTGCTCCGCTTCCACGTAACCTTCCTCATCCAACATGTCGACACAGCCGTACCGACACACCGCACACACACAGGGAATGCTCTGACTGAGGACAGGACCCCACAAAGTCCTTTGGGGAGACAGAGAGAGAGTATGCAAGCACACACCAGAGCGCTATATGATGCAGGGATTAACACTATAACTGAGTGATTTTTCCCCCAATAGCTGCTTGTATACATATATTGCGCCTAAATTTAGGGGGAGCTGTCTTCCGGCTGCACTGTGAAGAAAAAATGGCGCCAGTGTGCTGAGGGAGAAGCCCCGCCCCTTTTTCGGCTGACTTTTCTCCCACTTTTTTATGGATTCTGGCAGGGGTAATTTATCACATATATAGCCATGGGACTATATATTGTGATGATTTGCCAGCCAAGGTGTCTTATATTGCCCTCAGGGCGCCCCCTTCCCCAGCGCCCTGCACCCATCAGTGACCGGAGTGTGAGGTGTACATGAGGAGCAATGGCGCACAGCTGCAGTGCTGTGCGCTACCTTGGTGAAGACCGAAGTCTTCTGCCGCCGATTTTCCGGACTCTTCATGCTTCTGGCTCTGTAAGGGGTCGGCGGCGCGGCTCCGGGAACGAACACCAAGGTCGGGTCCTGCGGTCGATCCCTCTGGAGCTAATGGTGTCTAGTAGCCTAAGAAGCCCAAACTACCACCTGTTAGGTAGGTTCGCTTCTTCTCCCCTTAGTCCCTCGCTGCAGTGAGTCTGTTGCCAGCAGATCTCACTGTAAAGTAAAAAACCTAAATATACTTTCTTTCTAGGAGCTCAGGAGAGCCCCTAGTGTGCATCCAGCTCAGCCGGGCACAAGAATCCAACTGAGGTCTGGAGGAGGGTCTTAGTGGGAGGAGACTGCACACCAGGTAGTCCTAAAGCTTTCTTTAGTTGTGCCCAGTCTCCTGCGGAGCCGCTAATCCCCATGGTCCTTACGGAGTCCCAGCATCCACTTAGGACGTCGGAGAAATGGCCAATAATAGCTGCCGGTGGCTGTGCTTTGGGGCTAATTGAATCCCCCTTCCTTTGCTTTTTATCATAAAATATTAACGTCAACTATATATTTATACTTAAAGGACTTTCACTTCATTTACCGCTATAAAGAACACAGAAGTCTCACTTTTGCCAACGTTTTCTATAGCAAAATAAAAAATAAAATTTTCCAGCCAAAAGAAAGGTACGGAGTAGGTATCTGTCTGATATTGGGCAAAAAGGAGAGAATTTACAGTGTAGAAAAAAGGTATCCTTATTGCTTTATAACAAATCTAGTATCAAAAGTATCTGAACAAATAATATAAACAAACGTTTAACATTCACTATCTGATAAAAAAACAAAAAAGGGGTAAATTTACTAAGATGGGAGTTCTATTTATGATGGGATGTTCCCCATAGCAACCAGATTCCAGATATTGGGGGTAATTCTGAGTTGATCGCAGTATCAAATTTGTTAGCAGTTGGGCAAAACCATGTGCACTGCAAGGGGGACAGATATAACGTGCAGAGAGAGTTAGATTTGGGTGGGTTATATTGTTTCTGTGCAGGGTAAATACTGGCTGCTTTATTTTTACACTGCAATTTAGATTTGAACACACCCCACCCAAATCTTAACTCTCTCTGCACATGTTATAGCTGCCACACCTGCAGTGCACATGGTTTTGCCCAACTGCTAACAAAATTTGCTGCTGCGATAATCTCAGAATTAGGCCCATTATCTTCTAAAAGGTGCTAGATAACTGAGAGGTAGAATCTGATTGGTTGCTATGGGCAACATCCCATCTTAAATAGAACTCCCATCTTAGTAAATTTACCCCCAGGTGTGCAATAAGTTCCGGATGTGCAGTGCATAGGTAAACACAATCTGACAGGTTGTGAACTGTAATCTCTGACTAAAGTTCTTGTGAAATGTCAAGGCACAGAACAGCATATAAGCAGCACTGCACACCAAAAAAGTTTGTATGTTCACTTCCTTCATTAACTTGTTATGGAGCTCAACAGAGGCCATTGAAGAGCCATGAACTTCCACGACTACAATAGTGGTCTGCAACAGAAGAGTATTGATTGACTGTGAGCTACTTTTGGGGAGGAAGCACCATCCTGAACCGCTGCGTTTGTCTGGTTTGCATAATTTAGGCGCAGGAGATGGTTCCTGGATGGCCAAGAGCACTGCAGTCGACCTGTGTCCACCATCGCCAAGGACAACGTTGCTGCTGTGCGGCCCAGTGATTAGGTGGACACCATGGTGACCATGACCCATTTAGAGGAGATAGGCATCCTCTTGGGATCCATCCACTTGATACTCCACAATAATGGCCTGTGCAAGGTTTCTGCATCGTGGGTGCCCCATCAGCTGACTCAAGAACAGAAGGAGGGTTGGGTGACTTGGTGCTCCAACATGCTGGCCAGGTTTGATGGCGGTCACTCAAACTCTGTATGGGAGATCATTAGTGAGCGCAGCGTGGCCAAACAGATGGGGGCTGTTTTTGTGGCCAAAACTGGTCATGTAGCTAATATACCACTCGTGCAGCAGTGTACTGTCACTGGAGCCTGCCGCAAGTTCTGGAAGCCATTTCCAGATGCCGTCCAAGAACTCGCCGTCGTGGTGCCCTTCTTCATGATGACAATGCACCTGCCCCTCCAGCAAAATGGTGGATGTTATGGCATATGAATGCATCCAGGAACTTGGTCATCTGCCGCAGTCCAGACCTGTGGCTCCCTGCGACTTCTTCGTGTTCCCAAAAATCAAATCCCAGTTGCATGGGATTCATTTTGAGTCACTGGAATGGCCCAGCTGCTTCACCAAGTGGTTTGAGCGCATGCAACTTTGCATAGACTCCTCTGGTGAATACTTTGAAAAAATGTAATGTTCACTTTGTTTGTAAATAGAATACTTTTGTGCATCTGGAAACTTATTGTACACCTCTCGTAAGGATTCCTTTGAAACTGGTACGTATGTTCAGTATTGGGCCTGATTCATAGTTGTATGCTATGTCAATGTTTATTACGGTGGTCTGCACGTGCGTCATTGACACAATGGGCAGGTGCAGAAACTGAATTGATTATACTCGCAGTGAGGATTCCTTCACAAGTGATAAACAGGAAGTACTGTATATGTTTTGTGGGAGGTAATGAAGTGGCGGCAAAAATATGGCCATGTCGGGACCAGTTTTGGGGCTATCAGCCGCCGACTGCAATCCTGTATACAGGAATCACATCTCCGGCGTCTCAATTGCAGTGGGTAACCATCAACTCACTCAGGTAGACTGTATTTCTCGGATGCTGCAAATGTAAACGCAGTTACAGGCACCAGTGGGCGTCTCTATACAACTCCCAGCAGCTGTCACATTAGCATATTCCTGCACATCCTCAGAGTCAAAAATCACATCAGCAGCAGCATTAGCGTACTACTAAGAATGAGGCCCAATATTAGGAAAAACAAACACTGAGCCCTACCTGACAGCCCTTGTAATGCAGTCAATGAACCACTGATGTACTACTGATAAAACAAAAATACTTACAGTAGCATCAAGGTTTCAATGAGCGAAGAGTCCTTATGAGCAGTGAATTTTTTTTTTCACATACAGTATCTCCACTATTTCTGCATTGTTTTGCATAAGACAGATCAAAGTACATTTCCCATTAGTTTCTCTAGATATAAAAAGCACTCCGAAGCCAAAGAGTCTACTAGTGGAACAAAAAGGGTTAATGAACATCTATACTTAATAGAAAGCCACCTTAAAAAATGCATATAGCTTTGAAGCCTATCAAAGCCCCTTACAGAGGAGAACACTAGTTTTCTTTCAAAAGAGCATACAATTTCAAATACCTTAAAGTAAAAAAATTAAAATTTTTAATAAAAGGAACATGAAAGACATGGCTTTCTATTGCTGCTTGGGAAAAAAGAGAATTAATCCATAGCAAGTGCTCTACACTTCATCTAAGCAACACAGATTAGGTTAACTATTCCTTTTCAAACAAGTCATCATTGGCCAAGTCCCGGTGACTAAAACCACAAATCTGAAGAGAATCTTTTGGTTACCTAGGAGACTGCAAGTTGCTCACTCAGACCCATGCTTTTGCAAGTTATGACCTTAGATTTTTAAGATGTCAGATTTCATAAAAGAGGTGTAACATAATACATGCTAAAAAGATTGAATTAAACATGATTTTGAGTATAATACTGAATTCATTAAAGGCTAAAGCTTGCATTCAGGGCCCCATGAAAATGAAAAGTGTTGCAGTGGGATGTTCTAGTACAAAATAAACACTATGAAAAGGAAGAAAGCTTACAATTTTAATTTTAGAGATTTTATAATATTTTCACACATTATTCCAAAAATCGTATAAATCCCCCCAAAAAACAGATATTTTTTTATTAAAATAAAACATTAGGCCACATTGGTTTAAGTAAAATTTATTCTATAACGGATAAAAAAAACATTTGAAAATTAAATAATAAAAACACTATAATTAGCTCAGGCTGAGACCAAGGTTGAAGCCAGGTTAATAGACCTGGATTGGAGTCGTGAAATTCCTGGCTCATACATTATATGTGAGAGGGGTATACAGTGCCTTGCTAAAGTATTCACCCCCTTGGCTTTTAACTTATTTTGTTACATTACAACCTGTAATTTAATTTTTTTATCTGAATTTTACGTGATGGATCTGTTGAAGTGAAATGAGAAAGATTGAAAAAATATTTTTATAAATAAAAATAAGAATTTACTTACCGATAATTCTATTTCTCATAGTCCGTAGTGGATGCTGGGGACTCCGAAAGGACCATGGGGAATAGCGGCTCCGCAGGAGACTGGGCACAAAAGTAAAAAGCTTTAGGACTACCTGGTGTGCACTGGCTCCTCCCCCTATGACCCTCCTCCAAGCCTCAGTTAGGATACTGTGCCCGGACGAGCGTACACAATAAGGAAGGATTTTGAATCCCGGGTAAGACTCATACCAGCCACACCAATCACACCGTACAACTTGTGATTTGAACCCAGTTAACAGCATGATAACAGAGGAGCCTCTGAAAAGATGGCTCACAACAATAATAACCCGATTTTTGTAACAATAACTATGTACAAGTATTGCAGACAATCCGCACTTGGGATGGGCGCCCAGCATCCACTACGGACTATGAGAAATAGAATTATCGGTAAGTAAATTCTTATTTTCTCTAACGTCCTAGTGGATGCTGGGGACTCCGAAAGGACCATGGGGATTATACCAAAGCTCCCAAACGGGCGGGAGAGTGCGGATGACTCTGCAGCACCGAATGAGAGAACTCCAGGTCCTCCTCAGCCAGGGTATCAAATTTGTAGAATTTTGCAAACGTATTTGCCCCTGACCAGGTAGCTGCTCGGCAAAGTTGTAAAGCCGAGACCCCTCGGGCAGCCGCCCAAGATGAGCCCACTTTCCGTGTGGAATGGGCTTTTACAGATTTTGGCTGTGGCAGGCCTGCCACAGAATGTGCAAGCTGAATTGTACTACAAATCCAACGAGCAATCGTCTGCTTAGAAGCAGGGGCACCCAGCTTGTTGGGTGCATACAGGATAAACAGCGAGTCAGATTTTCTGACTCCAGCCGTCCTGGAAACATATATTTTCAGGGCCCTGACTACGTCCAGCAACTTGGAATCCTCCAAGTCCCTAGTAGCCGCAGGCACCACAATAGGCTGGTTTAAGTGAAATGCTGAAACCACCTTAGGGAGAAATTGAGGACGAGTCCTCAATTCTGCCCTGTCCGTATGAACAATCAGGTAAGGGCTTTTATAGGATAAAGCCGCCAATTCTGATACACGCCTGGCTGAAGCCAGGGCTAACAGCATTACCACTTTCCATGTGAGATATTTTAAGTCCACAGTGGTGAGTGGTTCAAACCAATGTGATTTTAGGAATCCCAAAACTACATTGAGATCCCAAGGTGCCACTGGAGGCACAAAAGGAGGCTGTATATGCAGTACCCCCTTGACAAACGTCTGAACTTCAGGAACTGAAGCTAGTTCTTTTTGGAAGAATATTGACAGGGCTGAAATTTGAACTTTAATGGACCCTAATTTGAGGCCCATAGACAGTCCTGTTTGCAGGAAATGCAGGAATCGACCCAGTTGAAATTCCTCTGTAGGGGCCTTCCTGGCCTCACACCACGCAACATATTTACGCCAAATACGGTGATAATGTTGCACAGTTACATCCTTCCTGGCTTTGATCAGGGTAGGGATAACTTCATCCGGAATGCCTTTTTCCTTCAGGATCCGGCGTTCAACCGCCATGCCGTCAAACGCAGCCGCGGTAAGTCTTGGAACAGACATGGTCCCTGCTGGAGCAGGTCCTTTCTTAGAGGTAGAGGCCACGGGTCTTCCGTGAGCATCTCTTGAATTCCGGGTACCAAGTCCTTCTTGGCCAATCCGGAGCCGCGAGTATAGTCTTTACACCTCTCCTTCTTATGATCCTCAGTACCTTGGGTATGAGAGGCAGAGGAGGGAACACATATACTGACTGGTACACCCACGGTGTTACCAGAGCGTCCACAGCTATTGCCTGAGGGTCCCTTGACCTGGCGCAATATCTGTCCAGTTTTTTGTTGAGGCGGGACGCCATCATGTCCACCTTTGGTTTTTCCCAACGGCTCACAATCATGTGGAAGACTTCTGGGTGAAGTCCCCACTCCCCCGGGTGAAGATCGTGTCTGCTGAGAAAGTCTGCTTCCCAGTTGTCCACTCCCGGAATGAACACTGCTGACAGTGCTATCACATGATTTTCCGCCCAGCGAAGAATCCTTGCAACTTCCGTCATTGCCCTCCTGCTTCTTGTGCCGCCCTGTCTGTTTACGTGGGCGACTGCCGTGATGTTGTCCGACTGGATCAACACCGGCTGACCCTGAAGCAGAGGCCTTGCCTGACTTAGGGCATTGTAAATGGCCCTTAGTTCCAGGATATTTATGTGAAGTGACGTTTCCATGCTTGACCACAAGCCCTGGAAATTTTTTCCCTGTGTGACTGCTCCCCAGCCTCTCAGGCTGGCATCCGTGGTCACCAGGACCCAATCCTGAATGCCGAATCTGCGGCCCTCTAGGAGATGAGCACTCTGTAACCACCACAGGAGAGACACCCTTGTCCTTGGAGACAGGGTTATCCGCTGATGCATTTGAAGATGCGATCCGGACCATTTGTCCAGCAGATCCCACTGAAAAGTTCTTGCGTGGAATCTGCCGAATGGAATCGCTTCGTAAGAAGCCACCATCTTTCCCAGGACCCTTGTGCATTGATGCACTGACACTTGGCCTGGTCTTAGGAGGTTCCTGACTAGGTCGGATAACTCCCTGGCTTTCTCCTCCGGGAGAAACACCTTTTTCTGTACTGTGTCCAGAATCATCCCTAGGAACAGCAGACGTGTCGTCGGAATCAGCTGCGATTTTGGAATATTTAGAATCCATCCGTGCTGTCGTAGTACTACTTGAGATAGTGCTACTCCGACCTCTAACTGTTCTCTGGAACTTGCCCTTATCAGGAGATCGTCCAAGTAAGGGATAATTAAGACGCCTTTTCTTCGAAGAAGAATCATCATTTCGGCCATTACCTTGGTAAAGACCCGGGGTGCCGTGGACAATCCAAACGGCAGCGTCTGAAACGGATAGTGACAGTTCTGTACCACAAACCTGAGGTACCCTTGGTGAGAAGGGCAAATTGGGACATGGAGGTAAGCATCCTTGATGTCCAGAGACACCATATAGTCCCCTTCTTCCAGGTTCGCTATCACTGCTCTGAGTGACTCCATCTTGATTTTGAACCTTTTTATGTAAGTGTTCAAGGATTTCAGATTTAAAATGGGTCTCACCGAGCCATCCGGCTTCGGTACCACAAACAGCGTGGAATAATACCCCTTTCCCTGTTGTAGGAGGGGTACCTTGATTATCACCTGCTGGGAATACAGCTTGTGAATGGCTTCCAATACCGCCTCCCTGTCGGGGGGAGACGTTGGTAAAGCAGACTTCAGGAACCGGCGAGGGGGAGACGTCTCGAATTCCAATTTGTACCCCTGAGAAACTACCTGCAGGATCCAGGGGTCCACTTGCGAGTGAGCCCACTGCGCGCTGAAATTCTTGAGACGGGCCCCCACCGTGCCTGAGTCCGCTTGTAAGGCCCCAGCGTCATGCTGAGGACTTGGTAGAAGCGGGGGAGGGCTTCTGTTCGTGGGAAGAGGCTGTCTGCTGCAGTCTTTTTCCCCTTCCTCTGCCCCGGGGCAGATATGAGTGGCCTTTTGCCCGCTTGCCCTTATGGGGACGAAAGGACTGAGCCTGAAAAGACGGTATCTTTTTCTGCTGAGAGGTGACCTGGGGTAAAAAGGTGGATTTCCCAGCCGTTGCCGTGGCCACCAGGTCCGATAGACCGACCCCAAATAACTCCTCCCCTTTATACGGCAATACTTCCATATGCCGTTTGGAATCCGCATCACCTGACCACTGTCGCGTCCATAACCCTCTTCTGGCAGAAATGGACATCGCACTTACTCTTGATGCCAGAGTGCAAATATCCCTCTGTGCATCTCGCATATATAGAAATGCATCCTTTAAATGCTCTATAGTCAATAATATATTGTCCCTGTCCAGGGTATCAATATTTTCAGTCAGGGATTCCGACCAAGCCACCCCAGCACTGCACACCCAGGCTGAGGCGATTGCTGGTCGCAGTATAATACCAGTATGTGTGTATATACTTTTTAGGATATTTTCCAGCTTCCTATCAGCTGGTTCCTTGAGGGCGGCCGTATCAGGAGACGGTAACGCCACTTGTTTTGATAAGCGTGTGAGCGCCTTATCTACCCTAGGGGGCGTTTCCCAACGTGCCCTAACCTCTGGCGGGAAAGGGTATAATGCCAATAATTTTTTAGAAATTAGCAGTTTTTTATCGGGGGAAACCCACGCTTCATCACACACCTCATTTAATTCATCTGATTCAGGAAAAACTACGGGTAGTTTTTTCACACCCCACATAATACCCTTTTTTGTGGTACTTTTAGTATCAGAAATGTTCAAAACCTCCTTCATTGCCGTGATCATGTAACGTGTGGCCCTACTGGAAAATACGTTTGTTTCCTCACCGTCGACACTGGAGTCAGTGTCCGTGTCAGTGTCTGTATCGACCTGAGGTAACGGGCGTTTTAGAGCCCCTGACGGTGTTTGAGATGCCTGTACAGGTATTAACTGATTTGCCGGCTGTCTCATGTCGTCAACAGTCTTTTGTAAAGTGCTGACACTATCACGTAATTCTTTCCATAAGACCATCCAGTCAGGTGTCGACTCCCTAGGGGGTGACATCACTAACACAGGCAATTGCTCCGCCTCCACACCATTTTCCTCCTCATACATGTCGACACGACGTACCGACACACAGCACACACACAGGGAATGCTCTGACAGAGGACAGGACCCCACTAGCCCTTTGGGGAGACAGAGGGAGAGTTTGCCAGCACACACCAGAGCGCTATATATATATATATATATATATATATATATATAGGGATAACCTTATATAAGTGTTTTTCCCTGATATAGCTGCTGTATATATTTATCTGCCAAATTAGTGCCCCCCCCTCTCTTGTTTTACCCTGTTTCTGTAGTGCAGGACTGCAGGGGAGAGTCAGGGAGCCTTCCTCCAACGGAGCTGTGAGGAAAAAATGGCGCCAGTGTGCTGAGGAGATAGGCTCCGCCCCCTTTTCGGCGGCCTTTCTCCCGTTTTATGGAAAAATTGGCAGGGGTTAAATGCATCCATATAGCCCAGGAGCTATATGTGATGTATTTTTTGCCAAAAAAGGTGTTTTTATTGCGTCTCAGGGCGCCTCCCCCCCAGCGTCCTGCACCCTCAGTGACCGGAGTGTGAAGTGTGCTGAGAGCAATGGCGCACAGCTGCGGTGCTGTGCGGTCCCTTATTGAAGACAGGACGTCTTCTGCCGCCGATTTTCCGGACCTCTTCAGTCTTCTGGCTCTGTAAGGGGGCCGGCGGCGCGGCTCTGGGACCCATCCATGGCTGGGCCTGTGATCGTCCCTCTGGAGCTAATGTCCAGTAGCCTAAGAAGCCCAATCCACTCTGCACGCAGGTGAGTTCGCTTCTTCTCCCCTTAGTCCCTCGTTGCAGTGAGCCTGTTGCCAGCAGGTCTCACTGAAAATAAAAACCTACTTTAAACTTTTACTCTAAGCAGCTCAGGAGAGCCACCTAGATTCCACCCTTCTCGTTCGGGCACAAAAATCTAACTGAGGCTTGGAGGAGGGTCATAGGGGGAGGAGCCAGTGCACACCAGGTAGTCCTAAAGCTTTTTACTTTTGTGCCCAGTCTCCTGCGGAGCCGCTATTCCCCATGGTCCTTTCGGAGTCCCCAGCATCCACTAGGACGTTAGAGAAAATGTGAAAATTGGCACGTGCATATGTGTTCACACCCTTTGCTGCTATGAAGCTCCTCAAAAGTTCTGATGCAACCAATTACCTTCAGAAGTCACATAATTAGTGAAATGAAGTCCACCTGTATGCAATCTAAGAGTCACATGATATGTCAGTATAAACACACCTTTTCTGAAAGGCCCCAGAGGGTGCAACACCACTAAGCAAGAGGCATCACACCATGAAGACCAAGGAGCCCTCCAAACAAGTCAGGGACAAAGTTGTTGAGAAGTACAAGTCAGGGTTGGGTTATAAAAAAATATCCAAATCTTTGAAGATCCCTGAGAGCACCATCAAATCCATCATCTTCAAATGGAAAGAACATTTTACCACAACAAACCTGCCAAGAGAGGGCCGGGCACCAAAACTCACAGACCGGGCAAGGAGGGCATTAATCAGAGAGGCAGCACAGAGACCAAAGGTAAGCCTGAAGGAGCTGCAGAGTTCCACAGCAGACTGGTATAACTGCGCATGTGCCCACAATAAGCCGTACACTCCATAGAGCTGGGATTTATGGAACAGTGGCCATAAAAAAAACATTACTTAGTGTTAAAAATAAGAAGGCAGGTTTTGAGTTTGCCAAAAGTCATGTGGATGACTCCCCAAATGTATGGAGGAATGTGCTCTGGTCAGATGAGACTAAAATGTAACTTTTCGGCCACCAAGGAAAATGCTATGTCTGGCGCAAACCCAACACCCCAAGAACACCATCCCCACAGTGAAACATCGTGGTGGCAGCATCATGCTGTGGTGATGTTTTTCAGCAGCAGGGACTGGGAAACTGTTTCGAGTCGAGGGAAAGATGGATGGTGCTAAATACAGGGATATTCTTGAGCAAAACCTGTTTCAGTCTGCCTGTGATTTGAGACTGGGACGGAAGTTCACCTTCCAGCAGGACAATGACCCGGAGCATACTGCTAAAGCAAAACTCGAGTAGTTTAAGGGGAAACATTTAAATGTGTTGGCATGGCCTAGTCAAAGCCCAGATCTCCATTCGATTGAGTATCTATGGTCAGACTTGAAGATTGCTGTTCACAAGCAGAAACCATCCAACATGAAGGAGCTAAAGCAGTTTTGCCTTGAGGAATGGGCAAAAATCCCAGTGACAAGATGTAGCAAGCTCATAGAGATTTATCCAAAGCGACTTGCAGCTGTAATTGCTGCAAAAGGTGGCTCTACAAAGTAATGACTTTAGGGGTGTGAATAGTTATGCACGCTGAAGTTTTCTGTTATTTTGTCCTATTTGTTGTTTGCTGCACAATAAAAAAAAAAAAATCTTCAAAGTTGTAGGCATGTTCTGTGAATGAAATGATGCAAACCTTCAAACAATCCATTTTAATTCCAGGTTGTGAGGAAACAAAACATGAAAAATTGAAAGGGGGTGAATACTTTAGCAAGGCACTGTAAGTCTCTCTCCTCTGACAGACAGAGCAAGACTCTCCTGTCATTACCAGCCCCAAAGTACGGACATTCCCAGTTACAATCAAAATATTATCCCCATGGGCAAACCCAAATCATCAAAAATGTGGTAACACGATAGCATGGAACACTATATTCCTGTATCTGAATTAAATATTTGGTACAGAGTAAGAAAAGGGAGAAAAGACCACCTTAGCATTTAACTATTACAGGGTTATAACCTATGACTTCCACTTTGTAGTAAACATTCTACCTCAACTTACCTGAGGCTGGGTGCTCACATCACTGGGGGCTCAACCCGTACAGTTATCTCCAATGAGGTTTACTGAAAAGAAATGGGCGGACTGTAATACTGAGCCTTGCTGTAGAAAAACTAAGCGTTCCGGATGATAGGTCGATAGTTATTAGGTCGACAGCTAATGTCAACATCATATGGTCGACATGGTCAAAAAGGTCAACACGACAATGGTCGACATGAGTTTTTTGTTAATTATTTTTCATTTTTAGCACTTTTTCATACTTTACTATACACGCGAACTACAGTTCAGAACGGTAACCTGCGTCGAGCGAAGTGGAACACTAATTGGGGGTTCATGTATAATTTGATACCAATAAACTCATGTCGATATTTTCATGTGCTGACCATTTCCAAGTCGTCCTTTTGGGGTCAACCTAGACACGGTCAACCTTCTGTTGACCTACTATACTACACCTGAAAACGAGATGAGTTCTGCGAAACAGTATAACTCCTTTTTTTCAGATAACAGTGGGTTCCTGGGGAAGAGTTGGAGACCACACCTATTTTCAATAAATGGAGCAGCATGTTTTAGTAAGGGTTGGTTGGATGCCCCTTTAATTTCCCTGCAGCAACAATGGTTATTAACCTGTTGTAAGGAATAAGTCAGAGATAGGGAAGAGAACAAGTGAATACACAGTGCAAAGCCCAAAATATACTTGTAAGTTAATTGGCTCCCAATGAAATAATAAACATTTTTTTTACCCTAGTGTGCAAGTGTGTGCGTGTACAGACCATGTGTATAGGGCAGACTAGATAGGCTAAGTGTTTCTTATCTGACGTCAAATTCTATGGGCGGGGGTATCCTATTAAAAATGAGCAGATATCACAATGTTTGACCGATGGTTATTAACGCGGTATCCAAAACCAAATCCGCGTCAAGCAGCCTTTTGTTCCATGACCTTTCATGGATCCTATATGTTTTTGCATGAAAAACTAAAACTTTTCAGTCAGGAAAAAATGGGGCTAACTGGATAGCCTGAAAAAATGTTACAAATAATTAACAAAAGAATTGCAAAAGAAAAACAAACAAACAAACAAACAAACAGTTTTTCATGCCTGAAAAATTATTGCAGCTATTTGGATACCCTCGAAAACCTCAGTTAATATTTTTTTTGTTACTCTTTCTGTATAAAGTGCCATTTGTCAGTATACTGTAGTATATATTTATCCATTGCACAAATCGCTAAACCAAAAGTGGTAAACTACCATAAACCACAAAATTCAGCATAGTAAAAAATGTTAGTGCGGAAGTTCCCTCCATGTCTGTGTTTCGGCATACTGTGCACTGTGTTACAAATGCAGATGTGGACTCATACCTTTAGCTGTAAGGTGCATACACACTTGCCGATAAAATGAATGTTGTAGCTCTTTTCACCCTTCCTAAGCGACGTTGTTGACTTTCCCGACAAGTGTGTATGCCGGCGACGACGACCGATGAGCGGCCCCACGGCATTATGTCACTGAGCGATATGGTGGTCATACCACTCAGTGTGTATGCCCGGCCACCATCCGCCCGGCCCGGGAGGGGGAAAACATTAGACATCGCTCATAGAGCACGTCGTCTAGTGAGTATGCACCTTTAGTATGCCATGCCGTGCGAGATGCCTGCCATGAGTGAGCTGTCAGGTCCCGTGCAACTCTGCTAACTCAGAGGCATCTTTTTTTTTTTGCTGAAAGTGTGTATAAGACACAGCGCAATGCAACTAGGACACACAAGGAGACTGTGCTGATTAGTATGATATATAACACTTTTGTATTGTGTGACTGAGTCTGTATACTGGTGTAGTATGGTATGCCGGCTGTCGGGGTCCTGGCGCACAGCATACCGGTGCCGGCATACAGACAGCGTGGCGAGCGCAAATGAGCCCCATGCAGGCTCGCTGCGCTAGCAACACTGCGGGCTCGGTGGCACGTTATGTGCGCCACGCCATCTATTCTGCCTCCAGGGCTGTCGTGGAGCCCCAAGAGGGAGAAAAGGCATCGGTATGCCTGGTGTCAGGATTCCGGAGCCGGTATACTGTGCGCCGGGACCCCGACAACCGGCAAACTGAAGACCACCCCTGTATACAGAGCAGAACAGAACTTGTAAATAATACCAACAACAACTAGTGACTCTTGGATACACCTTGAATGGTACTTAAATCTTCTGTATTATGTGCATTGTTTGAGTTCTAGTTGGCTCCGCGGATGGCTGCCTCGGTGCTGCTCTGCCAAGCAGCCTTTGTGTTTAGTCCTACGTGTATAATATGTCTAATATGTTGAGTCTATTGTACAGTTGCAATGTGCAGTATCAACTCATACGTGTAATGTGTGTAATGTATGCTATGTTCTTCCCCCTTCGTATGCTATGTATTCCCCCTTCATGTTGCTGCTTGGCGATGCATTGTACCACAAAGAATTCCTAGTGTACGTGAGTACACCTGGCCAATAAAGCTGATTCTGATTCTGATTTGATGAACATAAAGCAAGCAATCAGCACTTTAAACCTGTGTGCCTGTGCTGGAGTATTCAGAGGCATTTAGTAGAGTTTATATGTTTTTTTAACATCGTGCTCAAGTGCTTGTGAAGAATACTGGCCGATGTATAACCGATGGTATTTTTTATATGTGTTTATTATATATATTTTTTTATTGCTAAATGAAACACCTGTTCAGCAGCGCTGTCTTGTGAGATTTGTATTAGACGAAACAACCATAGAAATATCTCCTGGATGATGTGAATAACTGGCTCTGAACAATTACTGGCGATGGAGGTATACGTTATTTGCAAACAAATGCTTCCTACTGTAGGTGGTGTTTTATTTCTCAAAACAGAAGAGTGAAGATCCCACATGTCATTGTGTGGTGACTCCATGCTCTGGAAGAGTTCGTGAAGTGGTGATGGTTTCTTCAACCTTCTGAAAGTTAATTGGATAGATGATTAAAGTTAACAAAAATACGGATTCACTTTCAGTCTCGAATCTACGTGTTCCAAACTTATGATAATTCTAAAGGATCATAGAACAGAACGTAGGTATTAGAATTGCTTGTAAAAGATTGGTATCAATAGATTGCAACCTCAATGTTCTTAGGTTATTAAATCACACAGAAAACAAACCTCTACAAAGTGTGAACCTCAGAGATCTCGATCTTGAATTCCAGCGGTTGCAGACTGTGCACCTGGGTGCTACATTTAGGGCAAGTAAAATACATGTCAGACATGTAATTACTTTTAATGCAGTAGTAGCAAAAGACATGAGCGCAGCCTATGGTATGAGGCATAGTCGGCCATTCTCCACACAGGCAGCACTCCTTGCAAATGACGGCTACAGATGGATCAGTATGACGGAGGCCTCTCACTGGCTTACACCAAGAAAACAGCTTTGATTTCAGCTTTTGCGTATTAATGAGAGGCAGGAGAAAAATCAAGAACTCTGCAAAGCCATGCCACAAGATTTCCCTGTTCATGTACTCAAAGCCTACTTGTCGCACATCTTGGGGTTTACTAAAGACGGACCGGATTCTTAAAAGGCGTTCAGTCAATGTGGCAAATTTTCCCTGCTGAAGAAAAACCAAGAAATTCAAAAGTCCACAAATCTTGAGGAAGCCGGATACCACATTAATGAAATACTTTGCTCTGTGAAAAGATGACCCACAAGTGTTGTTGCTGAATAAGTCATAGGAACGTTCTTCCAACCACTTGCCGCCAACTGTAAAAAGTGCAAACCATACTTTTTGCTGCTTATTGAGTGGGATGTAGTTTTTAGTCTGAGATAAGTCATTTTTGTAGTGAATGTTTAAAATTCCCTGGCCGACAGTTGTATTTCTGGAGTACACGGTGAATCGCCACAAAAACAACCATAAAAATGCCTTAATTTCTGGCTCAAAGCGAATTAATAGTCCCGGTTTAAAGCCTTGAAAACAACTGTTAAACTGTGTCCAGACCAATTGCTCCAATGCCTTGTTTAATTCAATCGCATCCAGTTGACTTATCCTCAACACAGGATTTATGTCTTCCATACTGTTTTCAGCAGCTGCCATTCCTCCTGTAGAACAATAAATCCAGTTATTCAACATATTATATCTGAATTACAAAAAGTACTGCTAATCTAAATACCTAAAAACGAAAATATTCTAATATTAATAATTGTTATCATTGCTCAATAGGTCAGTTTCCCACAGCATGCACAGCAAGTGTCTAAACAGATATAACATCTCTTGTCCACTCCAAGGTGTAGATTTACTATCCGCCGGATTTACAATGCTGTTGATGATCGGTGGCTTTAACCAATGGATTTCAAATTACAATCAGGCTTGTTTAGCATTAATTACTAGTTCCGTTTAAAGTCTATTGTTCATTGGCGGCTTTGGCAAACTGTGGAAGAGTAATCTAACTCCCAGCCTACAATACCCCAAATTTGCATCCACATTTCATATTCAACTAGCCCCAGCTGCTGTGATAATATAACGGACAGGGCCCCAGGAATATATGCCTCTGGGGCATCGGCGTATCTAGAGAGGAGGAGACCCGTGTGCAGGCTCCATCTTCTCCTCTCTAGCCGGCAGCCCTGTAGCTCTGGGAACTGGGGTCCCTAGGAGACCCTAGCGCTGTCCCAGAGCCTAGAGTACATGCGCAGATCTCCGGAAAAATGATGCGGCGCCCATTTTCCCAGTGATGTCCCTACTGCGCATGTGCAGAACACCGGGAAAATGGCACAGCGCCATTTCCCCAGTGATTTCTGCAGCGAAGCTGCTGCGCCACAAGACTCCAGAGTGTAAGTATTAAAAATAATGGGTGCGCGTTGTGGGCACCCTCACCATCCTTGTTTCTTTGCCATGTTCATTTGTGTCATTTCATTTATAAGATGCCTTACAGACACTCTCCCTTTTTTTTACTAAATTCCCAGCATTAACTTTTTTCTGCAATTTCTGTTCTACACTTGTTAAAAGATGGTTCCCTTAGCAACAGACTTTGCTCCACCTCCTTGCCACCCAGTTACATGCGTCCACTGTCAACATCCTCGCCCTCTAAGCCATCAGGTTGCTATTGTTATTTATATAGCGCGCAGATATTCGGCAGCACTTTACAGAGAATATTTGGCCATTCACATCAGTCCCTGCCCCAGTGGAGCTTACAATCTATATATCCTATTACATGTACTATACACACTTATATACTGTACACACTAGGGTTAATTTTGTTTGGAGACAATTAACCTACCAGCATATTTTTGGATTGTTGGAGTAAACCAGAGCACACGGAGAATATACAAACTCCACAGCAACAACCTAACACACAATCGGCCCCTGATCCCTTCTCTGTCTCCCTAAACCAAGGGTTCCCAACCAAGGTCCTCAAGGCACACTAACAGTCCGAGTTTTAAGGATAGCCATACTGAGCACAGGTGACAATTATTATCTCAGTTATCTTAATAAAACCTGTGCTCAAGCATGTATATCACCAAAACCTGGTCTGCTAGTGTGCCTTGAGCACTGAGTATGAGAAACACTGCCCTAGGCAGTGGAGTATGGTAACCTCTCTCTCCCCGACTGAGGTAAGCTGTGATGCTTATGAGCTGTTTCCGCACTCACGCATATCACACTGTTTATGCCTGCTTCTTTCAGCATTTATATTGCTAACTGTATATATTTATTACAATACTGGTCTGTGCTTTTTGCTATACATTGATGCCAGTCTGCCAATTCTGGTTGTTGCTGTTTATTTTACAAAGGGCGGCAAGTTGCCTGAAACATGGATACTTTATATTGCTGTATGCTGTAATGGACACACTGTTGTTGGGGTTGAAATTTGGTATGCTATATTTTCGCAATTAATATAATATAAATATATAAATATATATATATAATAAGATTTTACTTACCGATAAATCTATTTCTCGGAGTCCGTAGTGGATGCTGGGGTTCCTGAAAGGACCATGGGGAATAGCGGCTCCGCAGGAGACAGGGCACAAAAAGTAAAGCTTTTTCAGATCAGGTGGTGTGCACTGGCTCCTCCCCCTATGACCCTCCTCCAGACTCCAGTTAGGTACTGTGCCCGGACGAGCGTACACAATAAGGGAGGATTTTGAATCCCGGGTAAGACTCATACCAGCCACACCAATCACACCGTACAACTTGTGATCTAAACCCAGTTAACAGTATGATAACAGCGGAGCCTCTGAAAGATGGCTTCCTTCAACAATAACCCGAATTAGTTAACAATAACTATGTACAATTTATGCAGATAATCCGCACTTGGGATGGGCGCCCAGCATCCACTACGGACTCCGAGAAATAGATTTATCGGTAAGTAAAATCTTATTTTCTCTATCGTCCTAGTGGATGCTGGGGTTCCTGAAAGGACCATGGGGATTATACCAAAGCTCCCAAACGGGCGGGAGAGTGCGGATGACTCTGCAGCACCGAATGAGAGAACTCCAGGTCCTCCTTAGCCAGAGTATCAAATTTGTAAAATTTTACAAACGTGTTCTCCCCTGACCACGTAGCTGCTCGGCAAAGTTGTAATGCCGAGACCCCTCGGGCAGCCGCCCAAGATGAGCCCACCTTCCTTGTGGAGTGGGCCTTTACAGATTTAGACTGTGGCAGGCCTGCCACAGAATGTGCAAGTTGGATTGTGCTACAGATCCAACGAGCAATCGTCTGCTTAGACGCAGGAGCACCCATCTTGTTGGGTGCATACAATATAAACAACGAGTCAGATTTTCTGACTCCAGCTGTCCTTGCAATATATATTTTTAATGCTCTGACAACGTCCAGTAACTTGGAGTCCTCCAAGTCACTTGTAGCCGCAGGCACTACAATAGGCTGGTTCAGATGAAATGCTGACACCACCTTAGGGAGAAAATGCGGACGAGTCCGCAGTTCTGCCCTGTCCGAATGGAAAATCAGATATGGGCTTTTGTAAGATAAAGCTGCCAATTCTGATACTCTCCTGGCAGAAGCCAGGGCTAGAAGCATGGTCACTTTCCAAGTGAGATATTTCAAATCCACCTTATTTAGTGGTTCAAACCAATGAGATTTTAGAAAGTCCAAAACCACATTGAGATCCCACGGTGCCACTGGAGGCACCACAGGAGGCTGTATATGCAGCACTCCCTTAACAAAGGTCTGGACTTCAGGGACTGAAGCCAATTCTTTTTGAAAGAAAATCGACAGGGCCGAAATTTGAACCTTAATAGATCCCAATTTGAGACCCATAGACAATCCTGATTGCAGGAAATGTAGGAATCGACCCAGTTGAAATTCCTCCGTCGGAGCACTCCGATCTTCGCACCACGCAACATATTTTCGCCAAATTCGGTGATAATGTTGCACGGTTACTTCCTTCCTTGCTTTAATCAAAGTAGGAATGACTTCTTCCGGCATGCCTTTTTCCTTTAGGATCCGGCGTTCAACCGCCATGCCGTCAAACGCAGCCGCGGCAAGTCTTGAAACAGACAGGGACCCTGCTGAAGCAAGTCCCTCCTTAGAGGTAGAGGCCACGGATCTTCCGTGATCATCTCTTGAAGTTCCGGGTACCAAGTCCTTCTTGGCCAATCCGGAACCACTAGTATCGTTCTTACGCCTCCTTGCCGTATAATTCTCAATACTTTTGGTATGAGAGGCAGAGGAGGAAACACATACACCGACTGGTACACCCAAGGCGTTACCAGCGCGTCCACAGCTATTGCCTGCGGATCTCTTGACCTGGCGCAATACCTGTCCAGTTTTTTGTTGAGGCGAGACGCCATCATGTCCACCATTGGTCTTTCCCAACGGGTTACCAGCATGTGGAAGACTTCTGGATGAAGTCCCCACTCTCCCGGGTGAAGATCGTGTCTGCTGAGGAAGTCTGCTTCCCAGTTGTCCACTCCCGGGATGAACACTGCTGACAGTGCTATCACATGATTCTCTGCCCAGCGAAGAATCCTTGCAGCTTCTGCCATTGCACTCCTGCTTCTTGTGCCGCCCTGTCTGTTCACATGGGCGACTGCCGTGATGTTGTCCGACTGGATCAATACCGGTTTTCCCTGAAGCAGAGGTTCTGCCTGGCTTAGAGCATTGTATATTGCTCTTAGTTCCAGAATGTTTATGTGAAGAGACGTTTCCAGGCTCGTCCACACTCCCTGGAAGTCTCTTCCTTGTGTGACTGCTCCCCAGCCTCTCAGGCTGGCGTCCGTGGTCACCAGGATCCAATCCTGTATGCCGAATCTGCGGCCCTCCAATAGATGAGGACTCTGCAACCACCACAGAAGAGACACCCTTGTCCTTGGAGACAGGGTCATCCGTAGGTGCATCTGAAGATGCGACCCTGACCATTTGTCCAACAGATCCCTTTGGAAAATTCTTGCGTGGAATCTGCCGAATGGAATTGCTTCGTAAGAAGCCACCATTTTTCCCAGGACTCTTGTGCATTGATGTACAGACACCTTTCCTGGTTTTAGGAGGTTCCTGACAAGGTCGGATAACTCCTTGGCTTTTTCCTCCGGGAGAAAAACCTTTTTCTGAACCGTGTCCAGAATCATCCCTAGGAACAGCAGACGAGTTGTCGGCATTAACTGGGATTTTGGAATATTCAGAATCCACCCGTGCTGTTTTAGCACTTCTTGAGACAGTGCTAATCCCATCTCTAGCTGTTCTCTGGACCTCGCCCTTATTAGGAGATCGTCCAAGTATGGGATAATTAATATGCCTTTTCTTCGAAGAAGAATCATCATCTCGGCCATTACCTTTGTAAAGATCCGAGGTGCCGTGGACAATCCGAACGGCAGCGTCTGAAACTGATAGTGACAGTTTTGTACAACGAACCTGAGGTACCCCTGGTGTGAGGGGTAAATTGGAACGTGGAGATACGCATCCTTGATGTCCAAGGATACCATAAAGTCCCCCTCTTCCAGGTTCGCTATCACTGCTCTGAGTGACTCCATCTTGAACTTGAACTTCTTTATGTACAGGTTCAAGGACTTCAGATTTAGAATAGGCCTTACCGAGCCATCCGGCTTCGGTACCACAAAAAGAGTGGAATAATACCCCTTCCCTTGTTGTAGAAGAGGTACCTTGACTATCACCTGCTGAGAGTACAGCTTGTGAATGGCTTCCAAAACCGTCTCCCTTTCGGAGGGGGACGTTGGTAAAGCAGACTTCAGGAAACGGCGAGGTGGATCTGTCTCTAATTCCAACCTGTACCCTTGAGATATTATCTGCAGGATCCAGGGATCTACCTGCGAGTGAGCCCACTGCGCGCTGTAATTTTTGAGACGACCGCCCACCGTCCCCGAGTCCGCTTGAGAAGCCCCAGCGTCATGCTGAGGCTTTTGTAGAAGCCGGGGAGGGCTTCTGTTCCTGGGAAGGAGCTGCGTGTTGCTGTCTCTTCCCTCGACCTCTGCCTCGTGGCAGATATGAATAGCCCTTTGCTCTCTTATTTTTAAAGGAACGAAAGGGCTGCGGTTGAAAAGTCGGTGCCTTTTTCTGTTGGGGAGTGACTTGAGGTAGAAAGGTGGATTTCCCGGCTGTAGCCGTGGCCACCAAATCTGATAGACCGACTCCAAATAACTCCTCCCCTTTATACGGCAAAACTTCCATATGCCGTTTTGAATCCGCATCGCCTGTCCACTGTCGCGTCCATAAAGCTCTTCTGGCCGAAATGGACATAGCACTTACCCGTGATGCCAGTGTGCAGATATCCCTCTGTGCATCACGCATATAAAGAAATGCATCCTTTATTTGTTCTAACGACAGTAAAATATTGTCCCTGTCCAGGGTATCAATATTTTCAATCAGGGACTCTGACCAAACTACCCCAGCACTGCCCATCCAGGCAGTCGCTACAGCTGGTCGTAGTATAACACCTGCATGTGTGTATATACTTTTTTGGATATTTTCCATCCTCCTATCTGATGGATCTTTAAGTGCGGCCGTCTCAGGAGAGGGTAACGCCACTTGTTTAGATAAGCGTGTTAGCGCCTTGTCCACCCTAGGAGGTGTTTCCCAGCGCTCCCTAACCTCTGGCGGGAAAGGGTATAATGCCAATAATTTCTTTGAAATTATCAGCTTTTTATCAGGGGCAACCCACGCTTCATTACACACGTCATTTAATTCTTCTGATTCAGGAAAAACTATAGGTAGTTTTTTCACACCCCACATAATACCCTGTTTAGTGGTACCTGTAGTATCAGCTAAATGTAACGCCTCCTTCATTGCCAAAATCATATAACGCGTGGCCCTACTGGAAAATACGGTTGAATCGTCACCGTCACCACTGGAGTCAGTGCCTGCGTCTGGGTCTGTGTCGACCGACTGAGGCAAAGGGCGTTTCACAGCCCCTGACGGTGTTTGAGTCGCCTGGACAGGCACTAATTGATTGTCCGGCCGCCTCATGTCGTCAAACGACTGCTTTAGCGTGTTGACACTATCCCGTAGTTCCATAAATAAAGGCATCCATTCTGGTGTCGACTCCCTAGGGGGTGACATCCTCATATTTGGCAATTGCTCCGCCTCCACACCAATATCGTCCTCATACATGTCGACACACACGTACCGACACACAGCAGACACACAGGGAATGCTCCTAACGAAGACAGGACCCACTAGCCCTTTGGGGAGACAGAGGGAGAGTTTGCCAGCACACACCAAAAGCGCTATATATATATCAGGGATAGCCTTATAATAAGTGCTCCCTTATAGCTGCTTTGTTATATCAAAATATCGCCATAAATTTGCCCCCCCCCTCTCTGTTTTACCCTGTTTCTGTAGTGCAGTGCAGGGGAGAGACTTGGGAGCCGTCCTGACCAGCGGAGCTGTGAGAGGAAATGGCGCCGTGTGCTGAGGAGATAGGCCCCGCCCCTTTTCTGGCGGGCTCGTCTCCCGCTATTTAGAAAAATCAGGCAGGGGTTAAATATCTCCATATAGCCTCTAGGGGCTATATGTGAGGTATTTTTAGCCTTTATAGGTATTCATTTGCCTCCCAGGGCGCCCCCCTCCCAGCGCCCTGCACCCTCAGTGACTGCCGTGTGAAGTGTGCTGAGAGGAAAATGGCGCACAGCTGCAGTGCTGTGCGCTACCTTTAGAAGACTGCAGGAGTCTTCAGCCGCCGATTCTGGACCTCTTCTGACTTCAGCATCTGCAAGGGGGCCGGCGGCGCGGCTCCGGTGACCATCCAGGCTGTACCTGTGATCGTCCCTCTGGAGCTTGATGTCCAGTAGCCAAGAAGCCAATCCATCCTGCACGCAGGTGAGTTGACTCCTTCTCCCCTCAGTCCCTCGCTGCAGTGATCCTGTTGCCAGCAGGAATCACTGTAAAATAAAAAACCTAGCTAAACTTTTTCTAAGCAGCTCTTTAGGAGAGCCACCTAGATTGCACCCTTCTCGGCCGGGCACAAAAATCTAACTGGAGTCTGGAGGAGGGTCATAGGGGGAGGAGCCAGTGCACACCACCTGATCTGAAAAAGCTTTACTTTTTGTGCCCTGTCTCCTGCGGAGCCGCTATTCCCCATGGTCCTTTCAGGAACCCCAGCATCCACTAGGACGATAGAGAAATATATATATATATATATATATATATATATATATATACACACACATACACACACACACACACACACACACACACACACACATATATATATACACACACACATATATATGCATACATATACCATAGAAAGCTCCAAAGAATTTGGAAGGTGCACTCTCACTAATAAACAATCGTAGATACTTCTTCATAAAATCACCAATTGCTTTTATTGTCGACGTTTCGGTCTGGTCACAGGCCTTTATCAAGACAGGTGATGCATCGTATCATCAAATCACAGTTAGGAACAACATGAGCATAATCTGCAAATGAACAGTAATATACAGTCACAAGCAATAAGCCTCACCGGCCCCTATGGGTGCCTACTGGCTACAATAATGGACCCACCACCAAAAAACACCTGTTAAGATGTGCCATCAAAAATATTTCCATCTGAAGGATGAAAAACTAATTACCTGGGATACCTGTAGATGTCCACACAGAGCATCTCTCATATATGGATATTTGGGCATATAGAACCCATTGACAATACACTAAAAAGCGTACTCATTCTGCCAAAAGAAATTAAAATAATGAACAACTTAGGGCTATAGTGTACACTCCACTAGTGAAACTAGTCTCAGAAAAACTAACTCCATACCTCATTAGAGTAGCCATAGAATAAACAAACAGCGGTGCAGGTGGTTTTGCATCTAAAATAGTCCAACCTGCTAAAACCAAGTTAGGAATACAATTAGCAAATTCTGATGTAGATGAAAGGTGGAGAGATCATCACATATAATACAAATAGTCAATACTCACTTCAGCCAGGGGACAGAGCAAACATCGCTGCATGCTGTCCCTATGTACGAGTGAGCTATTTAAGCAGTGCTTACCGGAAGTGGCGTCCGTTCCGGAAACCACCCCCCAAAAATGATTCTACTCGTAGTTAGAACTTAATAAGAACTCTAAGACACCCCAGAACACGGGGGAAAAAAACACCACACCTGCGGGACAAACCACTCAGCCATGTGAGCGCCGGCTCCGGCCAGCCGCGGCGCCCCGGTGCAGACCGCCACAGGAACGCGTCATCATGCGTTCCAGCGGCTAAACTTCCGTGCGGTTCAGCAACCGGAAGTGTCCGGAAGCACCTAGCTACCCTGTTACTAAGCAACAAGGACGCTATGCCGAGCGCGTCCTACCAATAAACTGAGTAACCTATCGCTACTCAACAATTTGCATACAGCAATAAGTAGAATGAAGGATCATATTAATACTTTCATCTAGTGTGAACATATTTGTAACAGGCTCCACAGTCTTCTTATAGGCACTACTAAATCAATCATAATAGAACCGTACTAGTACAGTAGAGGTAGCTCAATTCAACTACTGGGGAAATAAGCACTCTAGGAAGTGCATACTTAACTACTACTACTTTATGTTATTTGTATTTGTCAGTGATCTGTCTGTTTAATCTTTTTGCATATTTTAGGACCATTTTTTGTGAATGAGTCATCGGCCTCTTGGGTCACTGGCATACATTTGGACCTGATAATTTATAGATCTGTATATGCTTATGTGTGTATATATATATATATATACACATACATACACACACACATACATACACACACACTAACTTAGGGATATGTGCTGGATGACCTATAGTTAAGTGTGCACTTCCTAGAGTGCTTATTTCCCCAGTAGTTGAATAGAGCTACCTCTACTGTACTAGTACGGTTCTATTATGATTGAATTAGTAGTGCCTATAAGACCACTGTGGAGCCTGTTACAAATATGTTCACACTAGATGAAAGTATTAATATGATCCTTCATTCTACTTATTGCTGTATGCAAATTGTTGAGTAGCGATAGGTACACTGCGCTACTGTTTATTGCTAGGACGCGCTCAGCATAGCGTCCTTGTTGCTTAGTAACAGGGTAGCTAGGTGCTTCCGTACACTTCCGGTTGCTGAACCGCACGGAAGTTTAGCCGCTGGAACGCATGAGGACGCGTTCCTGTGGCGGTCTGCACCGGGGCGCCGCGGCTGGCCGGAGCCGGCGCTCACATGGCTGAGTGGTTTGTCCCGCAGGTGTGGTGTTTCCCCCCCCCCCCCCGTGTTCTGGGGTGTCATAGAGTTCTTATTAAGTTCTAACTACGAGTAGAATCGTTTTGGGGGGTGGCTTCCGGAACGGACGCCACTTCCGGTAAGCACTGCTTAAATAGCTCACTCGTACATAGGGACAGCATGCAGCGATGTTTGCTCTGTCCCCTGGCTGAAGTGAGTATTGACTATTTGTATTATATGTGATGATCTCTCCACCTTTCATCTACATCAGAATTTGCGGATTGTATTCCTAACTTGGTTTTAGCAGGTTGGACTATTTTAGATGCAAAACCACCTGCACCGCTGTTTGTTTATTCTATGGCTACTCTAATGAGGTATGGAGTTAGTTTTTCTGAGACTAGTTTCACTAGTGGAGTGTACACTATAGCCCTAAGTTGTTCATTATTTTAATTTCTTTTGGCAGAATGCGTACGTTTTTTAGTGTATTTTCAATGGGTTCTATATGCCCTAATATCCATATATGAGAGATGCTCTGTGTGGACACCTACAGGTATCCCAGGTAATTAGTTTTTCATCCTTCAGATGGAAATATTTTTGATGGCACGTCTTAACAGGTGTTTTTTGGTGGTGGGTCCATTATTGTAGCCAGTAGGGGCCCATAGGGGCCGGTGAGGCTTATTGCTTGTGACTGTATATTACTGTTCATTTGCAGATTATGCTCATGTTGTTCCTAACTGTGATTTGATGATACGATGCATCACCTGTCTTGATAAAGGCCTGTGACCAGACCGAAACGTCGACAATAAAAGCAATTGGTGATTTTATGAAGAAGTATCTACGATTGTTTATTTGTGAGAGTGCACCTTCCAAATTCTTTGGAGCTTTCTATGGTACATGCGTGATATATATACAGGTTGAGTATCCCATATCCAAATATTCCGAAATACGGAATATTCCGAAATACGGAATTTTTTGAGTGAGTGTGAGATAGTGAAACCTTTGTTTTTTGATGGCTCAATGTACACAAACTTTGTTTAATACACAAAGTTATTAAAAATATTGTATTAAATGACCTTCAGGCTGTGTGTATAAGGTGTATATGAAACATAAATGAATTGTGTGAATGTAGACACACTTTGTTTAATGCACAAAGTTATAAAAAATATTGGCTAAAATTACCTTCAGGCTGTGTGTATAAGGTGTATAGGAAACATAAATGTATTCTCTGCTTAGATTTAGGTCCCATCACCATGATATCTCATTATGGTATGCAATTATTCCAAAATACAGAAAAATCCCATATCCAAAATACCTCTGGTCCCAAGCATTTTGGATAAGGGATACTCAACCTGTATATATATATATATATATATATATATATATATATATATATATATATATATATATATATATATATATATATATATATATATATTTATTATATATATATAATTTATATTTGAGTTCAGTATAAATTGCCGTCGGACGGTATCCCGGCTGTCATTATCCCGACAGCGGGATACCGTCCGCCAGAATGCCGGCAGCTGCGCGAGCACTAGGCAGCGCCTTGCGGGCTCGCTGCGCTCGCCATGCTGCGGACACGGTGGCTGGCTGCGCTCGCCACAGGTTATATTCTCCATCTATGGGTGTTGTGGACACCCACAGAGGGAGAATAGCCTGTGTTGCCAGTATTCCGGCAGCAGCATTTCACCGATCAGTCTGGGCGTGGCACTCACGGCAGAAATAACACGCATCACACCTTCAGTGTAGTTAGAAAGTGTGATGAGTGTTATTTCTGCCGTGAGTGCCACGTCCTAACTTTCTATACCTGTTCCTACACGGAGGCACCGGCTTATTGTGGATCACAGCGTTTTGGAGTGCCGTGTGTGTGTGTATATGTATATATATATATATATATATATATATATATATATATATATATATATAGACACATATACACACACACATACATATTTTGTATATATACACACACATATATATATATATACACATACATACATATATATATATATATATTTATATATAATAAGAATTTACTTACCAATAATTCTATTTCTCATAGTCCGTAGTGGATGCTGGGAACTCCGTAAGGACCATGGGGAATAGCGGCTCCGCAGGAGACTGGGCACAAAAGTAAAAGCTTTAGGACTAGCTGGTGTGCACTGGCTCCTCCCCCTATGACCCTCCTCCAAGCCTCAGTTAGGATACTGTGCCCGGACGAGCGTACATAATAAGGAAGGATCTTGAATCCCGGGTAAGACTCATACCAGCCACACCAATCACACCGTACAACTTGTGATCTGAACCCAGTTAACAGTATGATAAACGTAGGAGCCTCTGAAAAGATGGCTCACAACAATAAACAACCCGATTTTTGTAACAATAACTATATACAAGTATTGCAGACAATCCGCACTTGGAATGGGCGCCCAGCATCCACTACGGACTATGAGAAATAGAATTATCGGTAAGTAAATTCTTATTTTCTCTGACGTCCTAGTGGATGCTGGGAACTCCGTAAGGACCATGGGGATTATACCAAAGCTCCCAAACGGGCGGGAGAGTGCGGATGACTCTGCAGCACCGAATGAGAGAACTCCAGGTCCTCCTCAGCCAGGGTATCGAATTTGTAAAATTTAGCAAACGTGTTTGCCCCTGACCAAGTAGCTGCTCGGCAAAGTTGTAAAGCCGAGTCCCCTCGGGCAGCCGCCCAAGATGAGCCCACTTTCCTTGTGGAATGGGCTTTTACAGATTTTGGCTGTGGCAGGCCTGCCACAGAATGTGCAAGCTGAATTGTACTACAAATCCAACGAGCAATCGTCTGCTTAGAAGCAGGAGCACCCAGCTTGTTGGGTGCATACAGGATAAACAGCGAGTCAGATTTTCTGACTCCAGCCGTCCTGGAAACATATATTTTCAGGGCCCTGACTACGTCCAGCAACTTGGAGTCCTCCAAGTCCCTAGTAGCCGCAGGTACCACAATAGGCTGGTTCATGTGAAACGCTGAAACCACCTTAGGGAGAAATTGAGGGCGAGTCCTCAGTTCTGCCCTGTCTGAATGAAAAATTAGGTAAGGGCTTTTATATGATAAAGCCGCCAATTCTGAGACACGCCTGGCTGAAGCCAGGGCTAACAGCATGACCATTTTCCATGTGAGATATTTCAATTCCACAGTGGTGAGTGGTTCAAACCAATGTGATTTTAGGAGACTCAACACTACATTGAGATCCCAAGGTGCCACTGGAGGCACAAAAGGAGGCTGTATATGCAGTACCCCTTTGACAAACGTCTGAACTTCAGGCACTGAAGCCAGTTCTTTTTGGAAGAAGATTGACAGGGCCGAAATTTGAACCTTAATGGACCCTAATTTTAGGCCCATAGATAGTCCTGTTTGCAGGAAATGCAAGAAACGACCCAGTTGAAATTCCTCTGTAGGGGCCTTCTTGGCCTCACACCACACAACATATTTCCGCCAAATGCGGTGATAATGTTTTGCGGTTACATCCTTTCTGGCCTTGACCAGGGTAGGGATGACTTCATCTGGAATGCCTTTTTCCTTCAGGATCCGGCGTTCAACCTCCATGCCGTCAAACGCAGCCGCGGTAAGTCTTGGAACAGACAAGGTCCCTGCTGGAGCAGGTCCTTTCTGAGAGGTAGAGGCCACCGGTCCTCCGTGAGCATCTCTTGAAGTTCCGGGTACCAAGTCCTTCTTGGCCAATCCGGAGCCACGAGTATAGTTCTTACTCCTCTCCTTCTTATGATTCTCAGTACTTTGGGTATGAGAGGCAGAGGAGGGAACACATACACTGACTGGTACACCCACGGTGTTACCAGAGCGTCCACCGCTATTGCCTGAGGGTCCCTTGACCTGGCGCAATATCTGTCTAGTTTCTTGTTGAGACGAGACGCCATCATGTCCACCTTTGGTTTTTCCCAACGGTTTACAATCACGTGGAAGACTTCTGGGTGAAGTCCCCACTCCCCCGGGTGGAGGTCGTGTCTGCTGAGGAAGTCTGCTTCCCAGTTGTCCACTCCCGGAATGAACACCGCTGACAGTGCTGTCACATGATTTTCCGCCCAGCGAAGAATTCTTGCAGCTTCTGCCATTGCCCTCCTGCTTCTTGTGCCGCCCTGTCTGTTTACGTGGGCGACTGCCGTGATGTTGTCCGATTGGATCAAAACCGACTAACCCTGAAGCAGAGGCCTTGCTTGACTTAGGGCATTGTAAATTGCCCTTAGTTCCAGGATATTTATGTGAAGAGACGTTTCCATGCTTGACTACAAGCCCTGGAAATTTCTTCCCTGTGTGACTGCTCCCCAGCCTCTCAGGCTGGCATCCGTGGTCACCAGAATCCAGTCCTGAATGCCGAATCTGCGGCCCTCTAGAAGATGAGCACTCTGCAACCACCACAGGAGAGACACCCTTGTCCTTGGAGATAGGGTTATCCGCTGATGCATCTGAAGATGCGATCCGGACCATTTGTCCAGCAGATCCCACTGAAACGTTCTTGCATGGAATCTTCCGAATGGAATCGCTTCGTAAGAAGCCACCATCTTTCCCAGGACCCTTGTGCATTGATGCACTGACACTTGGCCTGGTTTCAGGAGGTTCCTGACTAGCTCGGATAACTCCCTGGCCTTCTCCTCTGGGAGAAACACCTTTTTCTGGACTGTGTCCAGAATCATCCCTAGGAACAGTAGACGTGTTGTTGGAATCAGCTGCGATTTTGGAATATTTAGAATCCACCCGTGCTGACGTAGCACCACCTGAGATAGTGCTACTCCGACCTCTAACTGTTCCCTGGACCTTGCCCTTATCAGGAGATCGTCCAAGTAAGGGATAATTAAGACGCCTTTTCTTCGAAGAAGAATCATCATTTCGGCCATTACCTTGGTAAAGACCCGTGGTGCCGTGGACAATCCAAACGGCAGCGTCTGAAACTGATAATGACAGTTCTGTACCACAAACCTGAGGTACCCTTGGTGAGAAGGGTAGATTGGGACATGGAGATAAGCATCTTTGATGTCCAGAGACACCATATAGTCCCCTTCTTCCAGGTTCGCTATCACTGCTCTGAGTGATTCCATCTTGAATTTGAACCTTTTTATGTAAGTGTTCAATGATTTCAGATTTAAAATCGGTCTCACCGAGCCGTCCGGCTTCGGTACCACAAACAGCGTGGAATAATACCCCTTTCCCTGCTGTAGGAGGGGTACCTTGATTATCACCTGCTGGGAATACAGCTTGTGAATAGCTTCCAATACTGCCTCCCTGTCGGAGGGAGACGTTGGTAGAGCAGACTTCAGGAACCGGCGAGGGGGAGACGTCTCGAATTCCAATTTGTACCCCTGTGATACTACCTGCAGGATCCAGGGGTCCACTTGCGAGTGAGCCCACTGCGCGTTGAAATTTTTGAGACGGGCCCCCACCGTGCCTGAGTCCGCTTGTAAAGCCCCAGCGTCATGCTGAAGACTTGGCAGAAGCGGGGGAGGGCTTCTGATCCTGGGAAGAGGCTGCTTGCTGCAGTCTTTTTCCCCTTCCTCTGCCCCGGGGCAGAAATGAGTGGCCTTTTGCCCGCTTGCCCTTATGGGAACGAAAGGACCGAGTTTGAAAAGACGGTGTCTTTTTCTGCCGAGAGGTGACCTGGGGTAAAAAGGTGGATTTTCCAGCCGTCGCCGTGGCCACCAGGTCTGATAGACCGACCCCAAATAACTCCTCCCCTTTATACGGCAAAACTTCCATATGCCGTTTTGAATCCGCATCACCTGACCACTGTCGTGTCCATAAACTTCTTCTGGCAGAAATGGACAACGCACTTACTCTTGATGCCAGGGTGCAAATATCCCTCTGTGCATCTCGCATATATAGTAATGCATCCTTTAAATGCTCTATAGTTAACAATATACTGTCCCTATCCAGGGTATCAATATTTTCAGTCAGGGAATCCGACCAAGCCACTCCAGCGCTGCACATCCAGGCTGAGGCGATTGCTGGTCGTAGTATAACACCAGTATGTGTGTATATACCTTTTAGGATATTTTCCAGCTTTCTATCAGCTGGTTCCTTAAGGGGGGCCGTATCAGGAGACGGTAACGCCACTTGTTTTGATAAGCGTGTGAGCGCCTTATCTACCCTAGGGGGTGTTTCCCAACGCGCCCTAACCTCTGGCGGGAAAGGGTATAATGCCAATAATTTATTAGAAATCAGCAGTTTTTTATCGGGGGAAACCCACGCTTTGTCACACACCTCATTTAATTCATCTGATTCAGGAAAAACTATGGGTAGTTTTTTCACACCCCACATAATACCCTTTTTTGTGGTACTTGTAGTATCAGAAATGTTCAAAGCCTCCTTCATTGCCGTGATCATGTAACGTGTGGCCCTACTGGACATTACGTTTGTCTCGTCACCGTCGACACTGGAGTCAGTATCCGTGTCTGGGTCGACCATCTGAGGTAACGGGCGCTTTAGAGCCCCTGACGGTGTTTGAGACGCCTGGACAGGCACTAACTGATTTGCCGGCTGTCTCATGTCGTCAACAGTTTTTTGCAAAGTGCTGACACTGTCACGTAATTCCTTCCATACGACCATCCAGTCAGGTGTCGACTCCCTAGGGGGTGACATCACTATTACAGGCAATTGCTCCGCCTCCACATCATTTTCCTCCTCATACATGTCGACACAATCGTACCGACACACAGCACACACACAGGGAATGCTCTGATAGAGGACAGGACCCCACGAGCCCTTTGGGGAGACAGAGGGAGAGTTTGCCAGCACACACCAGAGCGCTATATAAATGCAGGGATAACCTTATATAAGTGTTTCTCCCTTCTATAGCTGCTGTATATGTATTTTCTGCCAATTAGTGCCCCCCCTCTCTTGTTTTACCCTGATTCTGTAGCAGGACTGCAGGGGAGAGTCAGGGAGCCGTCCTTCCAGCGGAGCTGTGAGGGAAAATGGCGCTTGTGTGCTGAGGAGATAGGCTCCGCCCCCTTTTCGGCGGCCTTTTCTCCCGCTTTTTTTAGGAAAACTGGCAGGGGTTAAATGCATCCATATACCCCAGGAGCTATATGTGATGCATTTCTTTAGCCATATAAGGTTTAAAACATGTTTTATTGCGTCTCAGGGCGCTCCCCCCCAGCGCCCTGCACCCTCAGTGACCGGAGTGTGAAGTGTGCTGAGAGCAATGGCGCACAGCTGCAGTGCTGTGCGCTACCTTATTGAAGACAGGAACGTCTTCTGCCGCCGATTTTTCCGGACCTCTTCGCTCTTCTGGCTCTGTAAGGGGGCCGGCGGCGCGGCTCCGGGACCCATCCAGGCTGAACCTGTGATCGTCCCTCTGGAGCTAATGTCCAGTAGCCAAGAAGCCCAATCCACTCTGCATTCAGGTGAGTTCGCTTCTTCTCCCCTTAGTCCCACGATGCAGTGAGCCTGTTGCCAGCAGGTCTCACTGAAAATAAAAAAAACCTATTTAAAACTTTTACTCTAAGCAGCTCTGGAGAGCTACCTAGCATGCACCCTTCTCGGCCGGGCACAAAAATCTAACTGAGGCTTGGAGGAGGGTCATAGGGGGAGGAGCCAGTGCACACCAGCTAGTCCTAAAGCTTTTACTTTTGTGCCCAGTCTTCTGCGGAGCCGCTATTCCCCATGGTCCTTACGGAGTTCCCAGCATCCACTAGGACGTCAGAGAAATTATATATATATATATATATATATATATATATATATATATATATATATACACACACATACATACATACATACACACACATATACATACAAAGTAAATAGACAGGAGTCTTGGGGGGAGTTCAAATGTTTGAAAAGCCGGTTGGGTATCTGTTTTTTCCTGTCTATTAGATAGGAAAAAACAGACACCAACTGACTTTTCAAACATTTGAATTCCCCCATTGATATGCATAAAGTGATTGAAATCGAGGCTGTATACACTGAAACATTACTGCTGAAAGAGAATAATGTGTGCTTGAGGATACAACATGGGTCCCACCTTTTGTGGTCAAAAAGATTGCTTTCAGAAGACTTAAATGTGTCTACACATTATGTTAAAGTATTCTATTTTAAAGGCCAAATTGCCACAACTGTGCACACTATCCATACGCCATGACCGCACAGCGTTAGTTGAAGCTGTTCATTTAATCCATGCAGCTGCTTAATCCATAATTGGCTGACTGGTAACGAAGTGAAAAGGCACCAAAAGCAAATCACAGATTCCTCTGCTGGAGTTTTACACATTGGTATTATCAGCAAAATGGCTAAACAGGGAAAATTACTTCAGCTTTCACAGGTGAGACTCCAAAGTGACGGCCAGAAACAAAGATTTAAGCCATGAAAGCACTAAAGTAGGCATGAAGCAGTGAGGAGTTTCCATTGTAATGCCTTATGTGCTTTTTGTTCTTTTCTTCTATGGAAAAATAGACGTTTAACATAAAGCAATACAAAGCACACAACAAGGATACATAAAGTAATTCATCCAAACTGAAAATGCAATGATGATTCTAAATGATCAATAAAAAGGTATTTAATTACAATCAACAAGTTAAGATCTTGCAGTGATATACAAACAATTTAATAAACAATATTGCTATTATAACATGCCCCGAAATTAATGTGATAATGAAAATATTTACTATTGTATTTTCATTGGTACTATAACACAATCCACAGTTGTACAATGCAATGGCAAACAATATAAATGAACGGCGGTTTCTAAATATTGGGGGAATTTCAGTAACTCTACGCAAATGTACATCTTTGAAGTTGCTTGACTTTGACAATTAGGATCCTAAATTTGACATTATTTTGTCTGCCATGACCTAACCACTTAACTGACGATTGTTTCCTTCAAACCCGTTCATAACATTATTTTTTTTATTTAATATAGTTTAAAAAGTATTTTTTTAAATATTTAAATATTATATTATGCACATCTGCAAAACGGATCTCCTTTTCAAAACCTCTGGGACATAGTGGGGCAGTATGGTCGCATGTGATCGGACCATGCCAGTTAAGTGGTTAAAACACATATAGATAGTTGACCCCGTGCCTGAAAAATACAGAAGAAATAAGTAACAAAAGACCAGCTTTCTGCAGGTGGGCACGACTATTGTATTGTGATTATCTAATAAAAGAATAAAATTGTATGGGGGTGGGGGTGAAAAACGAAACGAAAATGCACAGCAACCCAGGGACTATTCATAAAATCCTCGACTCTATGCTACCTATTGACATCCGCTCAACGTCACATGAATATCATGTTGTAACAAAGAATAACCCCAGATCCACAGACAAAACCTGAGAACAAAGGGAGGTTCCCTCTCACGAGGTCACTGCACTAACAAAAAGAAAAGTCAAACCACTGAAGCCAAATTGTGCACATGCATAAAATGTAGAGGCGAGCCCACCACAGCCATTTGTCGGATCGTATTCCCACTAGGCCAATTTAAGTGAGCACCCTCCAAGTAAATGGTATGTGATAGTATGTTTGCAGAATTAGATTTCCCTTTATATTGCTGGATGTAGGCAAGCATTTGTTAAAGGAATCACACATCAAAGAAAAGGAGCAAAGCTTAACCCTTTCTCTTCTGTCGGGAATTTGTTGAGACCAGGGCAATTTCTAGCAACTAAAAATAAATAGAAAACAGTACGATATATATATATATATATATATATATATATATATATATATATATATATATATATATATATATATATATATATATATATATATATATATATATATATACACATACAAAAATTTTTTTTTGCACACACGCTCATACATGTGTATGTAACATTATATATATCTATATATACACACACACATACATACATACATACATACATACATACACACATTTTTTTCCTTACAGCAAATGTATTACTTTTCAATATGGCATTGAATACGTGAATATAGAAGACATTATATACGAATGATTGATATGGCATTCGTTTTTCTGAAAACTGCATTTTCCTGATATAAAGATATTATAGAGCTGATGCAGAGTTGAATGTGCGCCAATTTGCAAAGCATATATTGTTTATATCCACACTGCGCAGGCATAAACAATGGGAGCATCCGAGTACGGGAGATGCAAACTCGTACACATTTCTATCACATTATTACACTTTATTTATAGGGTGCTACAGGTGGTCCGCAGCTAAGTACAGAAGGCAAATAAATAAAACAGTACAGTACAGAGAACAGTACAATACACTAGACAAGTTACAAATAGCTCTACAACTTTCAACACAGCCACTGATGCAAGGGGTGCAACAGAAATATTCATTGTAAGCTGAATCCTGTGCCTAGTACTGTGGGTGCAGATAACCGGCAAAGGAGTAGAGTGTGGGAGCAAGGAGCCCAAGAAGGTGTAAAGTGAAGCTGCTGTGTAAAAATAGGATTTTAATACCTACCGGTAAATCCTTTTCTCCTAGTCCGTAGAGAATGCTGGGGACTCCAAAAGGACCATGGGGTATAGACGGGATCCGCAGGAGACATCGGCACACTATAAGACTTTAACTTGGTGTGAACTGGCTCCTCCCTCTATGCCCCTCCTCCAGACCTCAGTTATAGGAACTGTGCCCAGGGGAGACGGACATTTCGAGGAAAAGGATTTTTGTTAAACTAAGGGTGAGATACATACCAGCCCACACCACAAACACACCGTATAACTGTATTAGCCTGAATACCAGATAACAGTATGAACGAAAGAACAGCAACAAGCTGAACATAACAGATACACAACCGTCGTGTAACCGAAAACAACAACCAACAATACAACTGCAAGTAACAGTCCGCACTGGGATGGGTGCCCAGCATCCTCTACGGACTAGGAGAAAAGGATTTACCGGTAGGTATTAAAATCCTATTTTCTCTTACGTCCTAGAGGATGCTGGGGACTCCAAAAGGACCATGGGGTCTATACCAAAGCTCCAGATCGGGCAGGAGAGTGCGGACGAGTCTGCAGCACCGATTGAGCAAACATGAGGTCCTCATCAGCCAGGGTATCAAACTTGTAGAACTTAGCAAAAGTGTTTGAACCCGACCACGTAGCTGCTCGGCAAAGTTGAAGTGCCGAGACCCCTCGGGCAGCTGCCCAAGATGAGCCCACCTTACTGGTAGAATGGGCCTTTACCGACTTCGGCAACGGCAACCCAGCCGAAGAATGAGCGTGCTGAATCGTATTACAAATCCAGCGTGCAATAGTCTGCTTGGAAGCAGGATTTCCAATCTTTTTGGAAGCATACAGGACAAACAGAGCCTCCGTTTTTCTAACAAGAGACGTCCTGAAGACATAAATTTTCAAAGCTCTCATGACATAAAGAGATTTTGGCACTGCCACAGCATCCGTAGCCACAAGCACCACAATAGCTTGTTTTATGTGAAACGAAGAAATCACCCTCGGCAGAAATTGTTGACGAGTTCTCAATTCCGCTCTAACCACATGGAAAATCAAATATGGGCTCTTGTGAGACAAAGCCGCCAATTCTGACACTCATCCGGCAGATCGCCAAGGCCAAAAGCATGACCACTTTCCAAGTGAGAAACTTTAACTCAACCTTCCGCAAAGGTTCAAACCAGTGAGACATAAGAAATTGTAACACCACTTAAAGATCCCACGGTGCCACAAATGGAGGATGGATATGCAGCACTCCCTTCACGAAAGTCTGAACTTCAGGTAGGGCGGCCAATTCTTTTTGAAAGAAAATAGATAAAGCCAAAATCTGCACTTTGATGGAACCCAATTTCAGGCCTACATCCACGCCTGCCTGCAAAAAATGGAGGAAACGACCTAAGTGAAACTCCTCCGCAGGAGCTGTATTGGCTTCACACCACGACACATATTTTCTCCAAATACAGTGATAATGCTTCGCCGTGACCTTCTTTCTAGCTTTAAGGAGAGTGGGGATGACTTCCCCTGGAATACCCTTACGAGCTAGAATTTGGCGTTCAACCTCCAAGCCGTCAAACGCAGCCGCGGTAAGTCCGGAAATACGCATGGCCCCTGCAGTAACAGGTCCTCTCTGAGAGGGAGCGGCCAAGGATCTTCTATGAGTAATTCCTGAAGATTCGGATACCAGGCCCTCAGTGGCCAATCTGGAACAACGAGTATTGTCTGAACCCTTGTTCGTCTTATGATCCTCAACACTCTAATAATGAGAGTTAGTGGAGGGAACACATACACCGACTGAAACACCCACGGAGTTACCAGGGCGTCCACTGCACTGGCTTGGGGGTCCCTTGACCTGGAACACTACCTCAGAAGCTTCTTGTTGAGGTGAGACGCCATCATGTCAAATTTGAGGAATTCCCCAACGCCTTGTCACATCTGCAAATACCTCTTGATGAAGGGCCCACTCTCCTGGATGGAGATCGTGTCTGCTGAGGAAGTCTGCTTCCCAGTTGTCCACGCCCGGAAGGAAGACTGCTGACAGAGCGCACACGTGCTGTTCCGCCCAGCGGAGAACTCTTGTGGCCTCCGCCATTGCCGCTCTGCTCTTTGTTCCGCCCTGGCAGTTTACGTACGCCACCGCTATTATGTTGTCCGACTGAATCAGAACAGGTAGACCTTGAAGAAGGTTTTTCGCTTGCAGAAGGCCGTTGTAAATGGCTCTTAACTCCAGAACATTTAAGTGGACACAAGATTCCTGGCTTGACCATTTTCCCTGGAAACTTCTTCCTTGTGTGACTGCACCCCAGCCTCTGAGACTTACATCTGTGGTCAGCAGGACCCAATCCTGGATTCCGAACCTGCGACCCTCTAGAAGTTGAGAACTTTGCAGCCACCACAGGAGAGAAATTCTGGTCCTGGAATATAGACTTATTTTCCGGTGCATGTGCAGGTGAGGCCCGGCCCATTTGTTCAGCAGGTCCCACTGAAACACCCGGGCATGAAACCTGCCAAACGGAATGGCTTTGTAAGCCGCAACCATCTTCCCTAGCACTCGAGTGCATTGATGAATCGACACTCTTGCCGGTTTCAGAATCTCCTTGACCATGGTCTCGATTTCCAGAGCTTTTTCCGGCAGAAGAAACACTCTCTGTAGTTCCGTGTCTAGGATCATGCCCAAGAAGGGCAGCCGAGTTGTCGGGATCAACTGAGACTTTGGCAAATTTAGAATCCAACCATGATGTTGCAGAACCATCAGGGAAAGTTCCACATTTCTTAGCAACTGTTCTCTTGATCTCGCCTTTATCAGGAGATCGTCCAAGTACGGGATAATTGTGACATCCTCCTTGCGTAGGAGTACCATAATTTCCGCCATCACTTTGGTGAAGACCCTCGGGGCCGTGGAAAGCCCAAACGGCAACGTCTGAAATTGGTAATGACAATCCTGCACCGCAAATCTCAGGAAGGCCTGATGAGGAGGATATATCGGGACGTGTAAGTAGGCATCTTTTATGTTGACTGACGCCATAAAATCCCCCCCCTTCTAGGCTGGAGATCACAGCTCGAAGAGATTCCATCTTGAACTTGAAAGTTTTCAAGTACGGATTGAGGGATTTTAGGTTCAGGATCGGTCTGACCGAGCCGTCCGGCTTTGGCACGACAAAGAGGCTCGAATAGAACCCTTCCCCCCCGTTGGGACGGGGGAACCGGGACAATGACCCTCTGTTGACAAAGCTTTTGTATCGCAGCATTAACTACTTCCCTTTCTGGAATAGAAACTGGCAAGGCTGATTTGAAAAATCGGCGGGGGGGGGGGGGGGGGCATCTCCTGAAACTCCAGTTTGTATCCCTGGGACACTATGTCTAAGACCCAAGGATCTAGGCCCGATTGAAACCAGACCTGACTGAAGATTCGGAGACGGGCCCCCACCGGCACGGACTTCCGTAGGGGAGCCCCAGCGTCATGCGGTGCACTTGGCAGAGGCGGGGGAGGACTTTTGGTCCTGGGCGCCAGACACAGCAGGCAACCTTTTTCCCCTTCCTCTACCTTTTGAAGCGAGGAAGGACGACCCCCTTCCTTTTTTGTATTTATTAGGCCGAAAGGACTGCATCTGATAATGGGGCGCCTTTTTCTGTTGTGCGGGAACATAAGGAAGAAAAGATGACTTACCCTCAGTAGCGGTAGACACCAGGTCAGCAAGGCCGTCACCAAACAAGACACTACCTTTAAAAGGGAGAGCTTCCATAGCTTTCTTGGAGTCGGCATCAGCATTCCATTGATGAATTCACAGCGCCCTCCTGGCCGAGACCGCCATGGCATTGGCCCTTGATCCCAAGAGGCCAATATCCCTCACCGCATCCTTTAGGTAAGCTGCAGCGTCCCTGATATAACTAAGTCAAAAGAATGTTATCCTTATCAAGGGTACCCATGTCAGATCCCAAATTATCAGCCCACTTAGCAATAGCACTACTCACCCACGCCGACGCCACGGCAGGCCTGAGGAGTGCACCCGTAGTGACATAAATGGCCTTCAATGTCGTTTTCTGCTTGCGATCCGCAGGATCCTTGAGGGCAGCCGTGTCAGGAGACGGAAGCGCCACCTTTTTGGACAGTCGGGACAGAGCCTTGTCCACATTAAGAGACGACTCCCATTTCTCCCTGTCGTCAGAGGGGAAAGGATATGCCATAAAAATTCTCTTGGGAATCTGCCACCTTTTGTCAGGCGACTCCCAAGCCTTTTCACAAAGAGCGTTCAGTTCATGAGAGGGGGGAAACTTCACCTCAGGCTTTTTCCCTTTAAATAAACAAACCCTTCTATCTGAAACCGGAGGTTCTTCAGAAATATGTAAAACATCTTTAATAGCCACAATCATGTACTGAATACCAATTTTGGATGTAAACTGGCCTCACTAAAGTCGACACTGGAATCAGAGTCCGTGTCGGTATCTGTATCTGCCATCTGGGTAAAGGAACGTTTCTGTGACCCTGAGGGGGCCTGTACCTGGGATAAGACATCCTCCATGGATTTTCTCCACGTTTGTGTCTGAGAATCTGATTTATCCAGCCTCAAGGACAATAACGCCACATTTGCATTCAATGTACTCAACATATTCACCCAACAGCAGTCGGCTGTGCCAACAGAGTCACTCCCAAATCTTTCTCTGCGCCCCCAGTAACTTCCTCCGGGGAGGAGCACTCAGCCTCAGACATGTCGACACACGGCACCGACACACACACTTACACTGGCCAAAGGGGACAGACCCACAGGGAAGCCTGTAGAGAGAACACAGAGGGAGTATGCCAGCTCACACCCCAGCGCCCATATACTACTAAACAAAAAATATATGTTGTCTGCGCTGAATATATATATATATGTCCAATAAAGAAAGGCACTCCAGAGACTTACATATAGTTGAAATCTGTATTAGGTCGAACGTTTTCGGGGATACAACCCCTTCCTCAGGACCACACCAGTACAAAACAGTGATAAAATGACCTTACCTATATACCCCACCAAACACTCACCTGCCGCTTATCAGCTCGTTAGGAGCTAATCAATTTGCCTCACAGACAAACCCATTTCCACCACAGGTGTATCTGTTGCCATGGGAACAACCCACTCATGTTCCACAAGGACCATAGCTCACCTGCGTGCGCTGGTAGTCTGGAACGCAAAGGGCAGCTCACTGCGGCTCTTAGTAGTGACGTCGTCAACCGCAGCCACTCCCAGCGGCACCCGCCGGAGCGGGTCGCCAAGTAGACATGTAAACACAGTCTCCACAGCGCCAGCACCGTATCCACGAGTACACTGCAGAGAGCGGCTCAGGACACGTTCACCTACTCAATCAGCAGCAGGGGTGTATAAAAACAGAACAATATAAATCTTAACAAAAAATAATAATGACAATGATAATATCGATAATTATAGTGCAAAACATCAAATTGCAAAAGATACAGTAAAATTAATATGCAACATATCTAGTAATTTGTCACAGGAATTATAACATGTTCCAATTGATCTTTTCATTGAGGCCACCAGGAGAGATGGTCCCCAGACGAACAATCCATTTGAATTCTTTGATTAATAACATTTTTGCTCTATCACATGCACTGTGGAGAAGAGAAAATGGTGTTGGTAAGCTGTGCGGCTAAGCCCCGGCCCTTCCCGGCGCGCTGTAGTCCTGCTAAAATTTAAAAGATTATACTAGCGGGGGTACATACACAGTGCCCAGGCACCCCTAATATGTATTTTGCCAGTGTAAAAATAAGATTTTACACTTACCGGTAAATCTATTTCTGGAAGTCCGTAGAGGATGCTGGGACTCCGTAAGGACCATGGGGAATAGACGGGCTCCGCAGAGGCATGGGCACTTTAAGAAAGACTTTGGACTCTGGGTGTGCACTGGCTCCTCCCTCTATGCCCCTCCTCCAGACCCCAGTTAGAGAAACTGTGCCCAGAGGAGATGGACAGTACGAGGAAAAGATTTTTGGGAATCCCAGGGCAAGATTCATACCAGCCACACCGTATAACTTGTGATAACTACCCAGTTAATAGTATGAACAAACATAGTCTCGGTCTACACCGATGAAACTATAACAGAACCCTTATGTAAGCAATAACTATATACAAGTCTTGCAGAAGAAGTCTGCACTTGGGACGGGCGCCCAGCATCCTCTACGGACTACGAGAAATAGATTTACCGGTAAGTGTAAAATATTATTTTCTCTAACGTCCTAGAGAATGCTGGGACTCCGTAAGGACCATGGGGATTATACCAAAGCTCCCAAACGGGCGGGAGAGTGCGGATGACTCTGCAGCACCGATTGAGCAAACAGGAGGTCCTCCTCAGCCAGGGTATCAAATTTATAGAACTTTGCAAAGGTGCTTCACCCCGACCAAGTAGCTGCTCGGCACAACTGTAATGCCGAGACCCCTCTGGCAGCCGCCCAAGACGAGCCCACCTTCCTAGTGGAATGGGCCTTAACCGATTTAGGCAATGGCAATCCTGCCGTAGAATGCGCCTGCTGAATCGTGTTACAGATCCAGCGAGCAATAGTCTGCTCTGAAGCAGGCGCGCCAACTTTGTTGGCCACATACAGAACAAACAGCGCTTCAGTTTTCCTAACCCTCGCTGTTCTGGCCACATAAATCTTCAAAGCCCTGACCACATCAAGGACATTCCACATATCCACCCAGTCCGGTGTCGGCGTTGCAGACGTCGATCTGACCATCATGCACTCCCCCTCCTCCTTAGGTGAGCCTTCCTCGTCAAACATGTCGACACACACGTACCGACACACTTCACACACACAGGGGATCTCTTTTCTGAAGACAGGTTCCCCCTGAGGCCCCTTGAAGAGACAGAGAGAGAGAGTATGCCAGCACACACCCCAGCGCTATATAACCCTGGAGAAAAACAGATTGTTTACCAAATAGCGCTGCTTAATGTATAAACGCCAATAATGTGCCCCCCCTCTACTTTAAAACCCCCTTTCACCGTGTGTCAAGCAGGGGAGAGTCCGGGGAGCTTCCTCTCAGCGGTGCTGTGGAGAGAAAATGGCGCTGGTGAGTGCTGAGGGAGAAGCCCCGCCCCCTCGGCGGCGGGCTTCTGTCCCGTTCAAACTTACTAAAAAATGGCGGGGGCTCTTTTATATACATGTACAGTGCCCACCTGTACATGTATATAGACTTTTGCCATAGGAGAGGTGTTTTATTGCTGCCCAGGGCGCCCCCCCTGCGCCCTGCACCCTTACAGTGACCGGAGTGTGTGAGGTGTATGGGAGCAATGACGCACAGCTGCGGTGCTGTGCGTTACCTCCGTGAAGCACCGAAGGCTTCTGCCGCCTGAGACGTCTTCTGTCTTCGTTTCTTCTGGCTCTGTGAGGAGAACGGCGGCGCGGCTCTGGGGTGAACGCCCAGGACGAATCTGTGTTCACTCCCTCTGGAGCTAATGGTGTCCAGTAGCCGAGGAAGCAGAGCCCATCATTTAAGTAGGTCTGCTCCTCTCTCCTCAGTCCCTCGGTGCAGGGAGCCTGTTGCCAGCAGTGCTCCCTGAAAAAGAGAAAAAATCCTGACAAAAATGCTTTCTAAGCAGGAAACTGAGAAGAGCTCCCTGCAGTGCACCCATTCTCCTCTGGGCACAGTCTAAAACTGGGGTCTGGAGGAGGGGCATAGAGGGAGGAGCCAGTGCACACCCAGAGTCCAAAGTCTTTCTTAAAGTGCCCATGCCTCCTGCGGAGCCCGTCTATTCCCCATGGTCCTTACGGAGTCCCAGCATCCTCTAGGACGTTAGAGAAATAAGGCTCCAGTAACCTGCTGCCCAGGGCGCTCCCCCCAGCGCCCTGCACTCTGTGAGTGCCGTTGGTGTGTGTGTGTGGGAGCATGGACCTCCGTTACAGAAGTCTTCTGTTCTTCTAATACTCACCCGGCTTCTTTCTTCTGGCTTCTGTGAGGGGGGTGACGGCGTGGCTCCGGGAACAAGCAAACTAGGCGCACCAAGTGATCGAACCCTCTGGAGCTAATGGTAGCCTAAGAAGCAGAGCCCTTAACTCAGAAGAAGTAGGTCTGACTTCTCTCCCCTCAGTCCCACGAAGCAGGGAGCCTGTAGCCAGCAGGTCTCCCTGAAAAGAAAAAAGCCTAACAGAGTCTTTCCAGAGAAACTCAGTAGAGCTCCCCTAGTGTGTGTCCAGTCTCTCCTGGGCACAGAATCTAACTGAGGTCTGGAGGAGAGGCATAGAGGGAGGAGCCAGTTCACACCCAGTAAAAGTCTTAATAGTGTGCCCATGTCTCCTGCGGATCCCGTCTATACCCCATGGTCCTTTTGGAGTCCCCAGCATCCTCAAGGACGTAAGAGAAAGAACTAGGTAATGAGAACAGAAGGAAGGAGTGCCCTGCTTTTGCAGCTTACAGTCTCTTGTCTCTGAAGAGGCAGAACTGGGGTGTGACGAGGAGTTGTCATACAAGTTCATTAAATCCAGGCAGGTACTTATTCGTCATGCAATAACATTAGGGAGGCATTTGATAGGCTCCAAATTTATTCTGCAGCAGGACAGCGACCACAAACATACAGCCAATGACATTAAAAACTATCTTCAGTGTCAAGAAGAACAAGGAGTCCTGGAAGTGATGATATGGCCCCCACAAAGCCCTGATCTTAACATCATCGATTCTGTCTGGGATTACATGAAGACAGAAGGATTTGTGCAAGCCTACATCCGTAGAAGATCTGTGGTTAGTTCTCCAAGATGTTTGGAACAACCTCCCTGCCGAGTTCCCTTAAGAACTGTGTGCAAGTGTACCTAGAAGAATTGATGCTGTTTTGAATGCATTTACTTTGCATTTTGTTAACTGATAAAATTAAACTATTAACACTTCTATTTTTGAAAGCTTTCTTACTTTGCAGCAATTTTTCCACACATGCCTAAAACCTTTGCACAGTACAGTAGGTCACATGAGCAATTCATTTAATGGTTGGTGGGTGATATTTAATTCAATAATGGTGATCATGGTGGGGACTATTTCATTTAATAATGTAGCCTATTAATTAAAGGTATGGTGATGGGATGATTTATTTCATTTTTGGGTAGTTTGGAGGGTTATTAATGTGGGGCTGAGTTTGGAGAGGAGGGGGATTTATTAAATGTGAATAATTAATGTTGGGTTGGTAGTGGGAAATAGCTATGATAATGAAAGGAGAATAAAAATAGATCTTTAAGACGCAGGTCCTAAAGAAAAAAGAATCCCAGTTGTGTCTGTATCTAGGGAGTAGTGGTAATCAAATACATGGCTCGACAGGGTGAGATACACAATTTGTAACATGTTTCAAGGATCTTTTGCATGGCTTTTTTTATTATTGTTTATATTTTTGTTTAGTTATCTTTGATTGCTTTGTGATTTTTTTCTATCTTCTGGGTAGGTGCATCGCCTTTGATTTCATTTTCACAAGAGTTTACATACAGATTCTCATACCATATCAATATCAGAGTGTGTAATATCCATTGCAGCATTCTATACGGATTGTATTACATTTTGGCTAATATGTGCCACACAGCCTTATTACCCCATCCTGGATGTCTTGAGAACTGTCCATATGAACTGCTGTATCCACATCGCCTGCATTATTATTTTTTTCTATTATTTTTATATATTTTAAATGTTTAGTTATGGCACTCGGGAAAAGGGCTATTCTGTATGTATACCTGGCTGCTGAAGAGACCCTGCAATACTTTACCTGCTGAAGTAGATTCTAGAGGGGAGATGTACTAAGCATTTGGAGAGTGATAAAGTGGAGAGATAAAGGGGTCTACTTACTAAGCCTTGCATGGAGATAAAGTACAGCCAATCAGCTTCTAAATGCCATGTTATAGGCGGTGTTTGAAAAATGACAGGAGCTGATTGGGTGGTACTGTATCTCTTTCCAAGGCTTAGTACACCTGCCCCTATGTCAGAAACAACACAAGTGAACAAAATCAACAGAAAGGTTATGTTAAATCTCTTTAATGCTTTAGCTGCTCCCCCTACTCCCCTTTTAAATTTAATAAAAATGTAAGACATTAAAAAACAATCCCTTTTTCATGCAGTGCTTCTGTGTTGAATACCAGCAGCTCCCAGCTTTCAGGCAGGACCCGTAGGAGTCCAAATAAGATGTACTATAAAGTCACCATGAGGCCAAGACAGAGTTGAACCCAAGTCAGCCATAACTGTGTCTGCACTGTGTACACAGAACTATGGGGGTCATTCCGAGTTGATCGCACGTAGCAACTTTTTGCTGCCCGTGCGATCAACTAAACGCCGCCTATGGGGGACTGTATATCTGCATAGCAGGGCTGCGAACGCTTGTGCAGCCCTGCTATGCAAAAAAGTTTTCTGTAAATGAAGACCAGGGTAAGAGTTACTTCCCCTGTGCGGTAGTTCCAGCGATGCAGGTCCCGGAATGGACGTCAGACATCCGCCCTCCAAACGCCTGGACATGCCTGCGTTTCGTTGAACCACTCCTGGAAAACGGTCAGTTGACGCCCCGGAAAGCCTTCCTCCTATCAATCTTCTTGCAGTCGCTGCTGCGACCGCTTTTGTCGTTAGTGGCATCGCGATGCAGCCTCCATGCATGCGCAGAACCGACCCGTTTGCACTGCTGCGACAAACAGCAGTGTGTGAACGGGTCGGAATGACCCCCTAAATGCAGATACTCGCATAGAGTTGTACACATATCTGTGGCCTTTCCACCCCTATCCGTACACTTGGCTCCATTATCAGTGCGGAATTGCGCCAGCCCGATCCTTAGAGTAACAGATCCTTCTGAAAACCCACAATTGTTTTGATACGTCTTACCTGAGCTTAGTCTACATGAAAGCACATGTGCCTAGGCATACAACTCTGCATCACTGATACTTGTGTACACTTGGTCTCAGAGTATGAGCTCTGAGAACAACCCAAAAGACACACTTCGCAAAAGGACTTCCATTTAACTTTGTATCAGTAACCTTGGTAGGAAGTAATCGTAGAAAAGGCCCTCAAAATAGTTTCGCTTCTAAAACAATGTATCCAAGGTCATGAATGAGCTTGTGACATCACAAAAATATCAGTAATTGTATGAAGCATTATTGTTATGGCTAAAAAAATACCCTGCATCAGACACCGTATGCTCTTATGTGACTCCTACACATACGTTACAAGATCCAAGGAGGGGCCCAGAATCCAACTTTGGCTATAAGGGGCAGACGCATTAAGTCTGGAGAAGTGATAAAGTAGAAGGTGATAACGCACCAGCCAATCAGTGCTTAACTGTCAAGTTACAGGCGGGTTTAAAAGAAAATGGCAGTTAGGAGCTGATAGGCTGGTGTTATCACCTTCCACTTTATCACTTCTCCAGGATTAATACATTTGCCCCCAGGTACCCTAAGTGTGCGTGCTTCTCCCATTGTCATTCATTTCCCAATTAATCTGCACATAGGACTCTCTTGTCAGTTTGTATGTCTCCACCACCCTCTCTTCTAACTGTAATTTATATATCTCCCACAGCTGCCTTCTCCTCTAATTCATTTCTCCCAGAATTGTATTCATATTCTGCCCTCTTAGTCTTCTTTGTAATCCCGTACCTCGGATGTGAGTTGGCATGGTCATGTGATCACGAAGATCGCTAACCCCTAGCGGGTTTTAGGCTGCTGCCTTGGCACTGCAAGACATGGAAGAAAAGCAACAAGAAGCAGGTTATGTATGCAGACCACACAGAAGAACATTGACCTAAGGTAAGCTAGGAACTTGCTAGACAGAAACATTTACATACTGCAATTAAACACTCTCTTTTTCCCATTTTTTAAATCTATGGGCAGCCAGAATGAAGAGGCACCAGTAAAGTTTACGGATTTTAATTAATTCCCTTAATGAAAGGTGAAAACTCTATTTATTGTTCTAATGTCCATTCGAATGACTTTAGGGCACGCCGCCACCCGCATAAACCTTAAAACCGAGGATGACGAATCCTACTCGTTGAACAGAGCAAAGTGACCCCTGGTGATTACCTTCTCTCCACGGAACTAATCACCAGTGGGGAGTCTTAGGGACAACTGGGGCTAGTTTCGGAGAAATTACGTTGGTGCGCATGTACACTGACGCCACTTTTTTTTTTTTTTTTTTAAAGTGCTGGAGTATGGTGATTTAGTTTATTCTTATCTATTTTTCCAAAATCACAGGAAATTTTACCAAAATCATTGTGAACTAGTCACCATATTTCACCTGTAAGAAGAAAAATAATAAGAAATTTTATAGTGAAAACAAATATTTGTCTTTTGTAATCTATTCAATGAACACGCAGCTTAAAAGAAAAACACAATTTTTGCCATGAGGTGCAGCACAGTTACATACAGTAGCAGATGTGAACTACCACCTACTGTAATAAGGGTTTTTTTGTTGTTGTTTTTTTTACCAACATCTCATCACTAGGGTTGCCACCTCTCCCTGCTTTCCTGGATTCTCCAGGATTAGGTGACAACACCCCAGGAGGCTTTTCCCTTCACCCGGATTCTCCAGGAATAAGGGGACCCTGGGAGCACCAGCAGTGCTCCTTGGCAACCGAGGAACTCAGTGAACTACAGTGACTGTCTCCCGAGATGATGACATCAAATCTCGCGAGACAGTGTTCAGTCCAGACTGAGCCGAAGTTGCGGCGACGCTGCCATCGGCAGCTTTTCAGCATTTCCCCGGGCTGTGCCTGCGGACTGCAGACTGAGCCGAAGCTGCCGTGACGCTGCCATAGTCAGCTCTTTCTCAGCGTTTCCCCGGGCTGCGGTGAAGTAACGCCGGCCCGGCTCATGTGAGAAGAGCAACGAGAGCGGACAGGCATGTCACACATATATCTATAATATAATGAGCATGCATGAAACAAATAGAGGCTCAAGTTATATATAGATATATGTATATGTTTTAATAATGTTTATGTTTTAGTTGTGCATTTGTTTGTTTAATCTGTTGAAGCTTGATATTGATTAGGTTGTGTGCAACACTTCCAAAGTTCTTCCCCTTTCACACAATCTAGTTTTAAGGCACCAAATGCCTGTAATTTATCCAAGTGGTGACTATTATATTCCTATTTATATAGATACAAACAATATAAAATGAAACAGTGTATGTAAAATATTTTATAAATATGGTACATCATTGTATTTACATGAACATTGCTTGGTACCGCGGGAAGGGGGGTAGGGGGGTTTGGGATTGAGGGGGTGGACCTCCAGAAATCGATGATGTAAGAGGTGGCAACCTTACTCATTACTCTATCCAGAGACCAGGGAGATAAAAAAATACAGCTATCTTTCCCAGGGGGAAACAGTGGAGCGGAGTAGGTGACAAGTGAGTGGGAGGTAAAATGATCTTATCCAGGACAGGGAAAGCAGGTTAGTATCCATTTTACACCAGGTCGTAGTGAAGCTTCGAATGCTCCACAGAACAATAAAATAGGAGAGTATAAATTGCGTGCAGTAACAACAAACGTATTAGGACATAAACGTACAGAGCTAATAATGGACGTTCGGGATGCCGGCAGTCAAAATACCGTCCACGGCATCCTGATGTTTAGAATACAGACAGGGGTCAGGAAAGAATGCTAACCCTCCCCTATTCCTGCTACCTAAACTTAACCCCCCCCCCCCGCCCCCCTCCCCACCGCAGGTGCCTAAATCTACCCCCCCTTCCCACAGCCTAAACCTAACCCTCCCCCTGGGGGTGCCTAAACCTACCCCCCCTTCCCGCAGCCTAAACCTAACACCCCCCCCTCTTCCCCGCAGCCTAAATTTAACCCTAACAATCCCCCTCCCCGCAGACTAACCCTAACCCTCCCTCCTCAGCCTAAACACATACCCCCTCCCACAGCAAACCTCTCCAGCAGGCCAGGCCGGCAGACACGCAATAGGGATCCCCGCTGTCAAGATGCCGGCATTGTGATCGCATTCAGGGTGATGGCGCCTGCATTCTCAGCAGTGTCGGGATTCAGAGATTGGTATTACGACTGCCAGGATCCTGACTGGATCCCTTATAATGGATGCGCTTGGTCAATTCTTATTTTGGTGCTCTGCATAACTGAATTGAATTCTGCAAAACTGGATGGTACATTTTCTTAACTGGAAAGGTATTCTGAGATTTGCAGTTCCATTCATTGAGAGCTACGGTCTTTATGCCTGTCCTATGATGAATTTATTGCAGTGGAAACAAGCAATGCTTATGATATTTTACTTAAGCATATATTATACTAATAGAGATCATCCATGTGGCAAATGGTGTCACTGACGGAGCCTGTTACATGGAAAACATTATGAATTGTGGCTATCATTTGAATGACAGATGTTAATAAACAGTTGAGGTACAATACAGAACACACCTTACCTTCACAGACAGCGAAGAAAAGTTAATCTCTGGACCACAATCACTCCCTTATACAGAAGCTTTGGAGAGAAAAAAATTATTATTCATTATTAATTTATAAAGAAACAAAACCCAACAAATGCCACTGCGACAGGAAAGCCATCACCTTCTATGTATGATGGTTATGCGATGCAATTTGAGCATTCCCTAATAGCAAAACTGTGGCAGAGCTTGGTGGGACTTGTAGTTTCACAACAGCTGGAGACCCTCAGGTTGGTCAGGCCTGCACTATTGTTTTGTGTGAATTTAGGCAATTTTATAATCACATAACTAAATAAATCAAAAGACCAAAATAAAAAATACGCAATCCGCTGTATCCCAATTGTTTCTCTATAAAAAGCTACAAACCCCAGAACACAACAGGTATACACCACCCCTCCCCTTTCTGAATGGGCCATGCTACTTAGCACCTAGATATGCCTGGGCCAATTCTAAGTAGTACATTGTATAAAAACAGTAGGACGGTAAAGTAAAAAGTATAAAGTCCACTACAAATGTAAGTTAAAAGGTCCAATATATCATTACATAATTAAGGAGTAAGATATTATATTTAACATTAAGGGGTCATACATAGTATATCATTTTTGAGGAAAGGGCATAACTAACAGTTTGCTTTCGTTGGGGAACCATATGTTTTTTAATCCCAGGTACAGTACACACTGGCTGGGGATTCCAGAATGAGGCATATTTAGGACTGGCATGGGCCCCCCACCCAGACCAGCAGCAGTATTCCTTAAACTCCATGCAATTTACCAGTTTCTAATTACAGCACATTGGGCCTGATTCATATTGTACACTAATGAATCTGCAGCTGCGATCCCATACGCAGAAACTGTGGTAAATGTGCAAATGTCTCAGCTGGCAGAGTCCGTACTGACACATATAGCGGTCGGCTTTGCTAATCTCAGGCACTGCGTTCAAAGATGCAGCAAGATCACAGATACTTCAATAATTGGCCTTCTGAGTACTTAATCCTATGGCTGCATGTACTGAGACGCTGGAGTACATACGGGATAGCATACGGGATTGCAGGCGCAGGCAGCGCATGCCTGCGTTTTAGCTGCCACTCCCTGTTACCTCCCCCAAATAGTCCCTCCTTGTCAATCACAGGCCCTCATTCCGAGTTGATCGCTCGCTAGCTGCTTTTAGCAGCAGTGCACACGCTAAGACGCCACCCTCTGGGAGTGTATCTTAGCAGAAGTGCGAATGAAAGGTTAGCAGAACTGCTCGTAAAAATTTTCATGCAGTTTCTGAGCAGCTCCAGACCTACTCCTTACTTGCGATCACCTCAGTCAGTTTAGTTCCTGCTTTGACATCACAAACACGCCCTGCGTTCGGCCAGCCACTACCCCCTTTCCCCAGGCACGCCTGCGTTTTTACCTGTCACGCCTGCGTTTTTTAGTACACTCCCCGGAAAACGGTCAGTTACCACCCAGAAACACCCACTTCCTGTCAATCACTCACCGATCAGCAGAGCGACAGAAAAGCGTCGCTCGACCTTGTGTAAAACTGCATAGTTTTGTGTGAAAGTACTTCGCGCGTGCATCCTGTGGCCCGTATGCATGCGCAGAAATGCCGCTTTTTCACCTAATCGCAGCGCTGCGACCGAAAGCAGCTAGCGATCAACTCCACTGTGCAAATGAATCCTCACTGCGAGCAACTATGGCAATGGACTTTGAGGTGTGTGCAGTGCGACTAAGATGCATGCACAGTCGGCCAATAATCGCTCAACTGTGAAAACAGCGACACAGCGTTCAACTCTGAATCAGGCCTTCTGCCAGCAAAATGTGACAATTTATTAACCGGTAATGATGGCTATTGACCATTGATGATTCAAACTCATCTATGGTCTATGCCCGATGTCAAATACTTTTTCCATCAATGGGGGAGAACCACATGGTCTCCTACCATCGATGGTACAGAACCATCCAATTATTTTTTTTCTTCTTCTTAGCAATGCAGGAACATGGCCACCCACAAAGCCCCACCCCCAGGCTGTGATTGGACTGCAGGCCAATCAGTGAAATAATAGGGATGACCATCGGTGGTTGAAACCATCAATGGTCATCCACAAAAAAAGTTTGTTACCATCAAAGGCCACCCACAGGTTCACCATCGATGGGATAGCACACCGATGGTCATCCCTAGTATCCAGTTGGCAAAACAGATAAATCCCCACCCTCCCCTTTGTGTCATTTTGCTCTGTGATGCCATATGCTTTGATGAGATGGCTTGTGTCTGGCTACACTACTCTGGAATCACATGATGAAGAGTAGTACCATATACAGCTCTGCACTATTGCACCATACCCTTTATCAGTGATACCAGATTGAATGTATTATTAGATTAAATGTATTTTTAATTTCATTACTAAGATTAAGGGTAGTGCGTGGCCCTTTTGATGGTTAGTGGCCCACCTATGTGGCCCCTGAAATGTATGAAGTTGCCCACAATTAATATAATCTAATTTGTACAGTAGTGCATCACTAGTAAAATAGATAATTGTAAATCAATACCTTATTGCCATTTAACTATCATTAATGTCAGTGACATTGGTGAATACAATAACAACACTGAATTGTTAAATTTCCCTATAAAAGTTCTGGTATTCCCTAACTTCTGGGACACAGATAAGCACAGGGACTTGTTCTAGTTAATGTGGGTCACTTGTATTGTGCCTGGAGTCCTCTGGAAGTCTATCAGCGTGATCCACTGTGAGTCTGCAGATACATATGCTGCATGTAGCATCACTGTCCCCACTTCGCTGCTGGTTCTGCCAGGCCTGATCAGACCCATCATGCAATACACACACACACATGAAGCACCTGCCATACCTGCCCTATACTACTGTACTTACACCAGCTGTTGCTTATATCTGCACTTCTCTGTAACAAGCTCCATGTAAGGGGGGATGTCTGTGCACATGACACACGAAGCCCCATGGCACTGCCCTCACCTGCAGGGCACACTACAGGCAACCGCCAGTAACTCTATGAGGAAGGAGGAATGGTGTTCTCTCTCTCTCTCTCTCTCTCTCTCTGGCATCTGCTGATGCTGTTACTGGAGACATATGCACACACATTGTAAAGCTGTCAGACTGCAGCAGAAAAATGCTGATACTTGTAGTTCTACAACAACTGGAGTATATAGCAGACGACTCACATCAATGCAGCAGCAGCACTGACCCCCAGGGACTCCTCACACTCTCCCCTCTGTCTGTACACACTCTCTCTGCTGCTGCGTGTCTTCCTGTCCTCCTGCTGTCACATGACTCAGCTCTGTGTCTACGGCGAGAGAGATGGTCCAATATACCACAGGCACTGCCACACATACGCAGCTCGCTCAGCCATCCAGCTAGAACGCTGATATTGCTGTTGTCTATTGTTCCACTGATTCTGATCCATGCATGGCAGGATTTATACATACACGCACTAGCTCCACAAATGTCCGGGAAATAAATTTCTCTGACGTCCTAGTGGATGCTGGGACTCCGTCAGGACCATGGGGAATAGCGGCTCCGCAGGAGACAGGGCACAAAATTTAAAAGTTTGACCACTAGGTGGTGTGTACTGGCTCCTCCCCCTACGACCCTCCTCCAAGCCTCAGTTAGGTTTTTGTGCCCGTCCGAGCAGGGTGCAATCTAGGTGGCTCTCCTAAAGAGCTGCTTAGAAAAAGTTTGTTAGGTTTTTTATTTTCAGTGAGTCCTGCTGGCAACAGGCTCACTGCAACGAGGGACTTAGGGGAGAAGAAGTGAACTCACCTGCGTGCAGGATGGATTTGCTTCTTAGGCTACTGGACACTAGCTCCAGAGGGACGATCACAGGTACAGCCTGGATGGGTCACCGGAGCCGCGCCGCCGACCCCCTTGCAGATGCCGAATAGAGAAGAGGTCCAGAAACCGGCGGCAGAAGACGTCTCAGTCTTCATGAGGTAGCGCACAGCACTGCAGCTGTGCGCCATTGCTCTCCGCACACTTCACACCAGCGGTCACTGAGGGTGCAGGGCGCTGGGGGGGGCGCCCTGGGCAGCAATGTAATATACCTATTCTGGCTAAAATATATCACATATAGCCCCTGGGGCTATATGGATGTATTTAACCCCTGCCAGGTTCCAAAAAAACCGTGAGAAGAAGCCCGCCGAAAAGGGGGCGGGGCCTATTCTCCTCAGCACACAGCGCCATTTTCCTGCCCAGCTCCGCTGCGAGGAAGGCTCCCAGGACTCTCCCCTGCACTGCACTACAGAAACAGGGTAAAAACAGAGAGGGGGGGCACTTATTGGCGATATTTATAATATTTGAGCTGCTATAAAGGGAACACACTTATTAAGGTTGTCCCTATATATATTTATAGCGCTTGGGTGTGTGCTGGCAAACTCTCCCTCTGTCTCCCCAAAGGACTAGTGGGGTCCTGTCTTCTATCAGAGCATTCCCTGTGTGTCTGCTGTGTGTCGGTACGTGTGTGTCGACATGTATGAGGACGATGTTGGCGTGGAGGCGGAGCAATTGCCTGTAATGGTGATGTCACCCCCTAGGGAGTCGACACCAGAATGGATGGCTTTGTTTATGGAATTACGGGATAGTGTCAGCACGCTACAAAAGTCGGTTGACGACATGAGACAGCCGGTAAACCAGTTAGTACCTGTCCAGGCGTCTCAGACACCGTCAGGGGCTGTAAAACGCCCTTTACCTCAGTCGGTCGACACAGACCCAGACACTGACACTGAATCCAGTGTCGACGGTGAAGAAACAAACGTATTTTCCAATAGGGCCACACGTTATATGATCACGGCAATGAAGGAGGCTTTGCATATCTCTGATACTGCAAGTACCACAAAAAGGGGTATTATGTGGGGTGTGAAAAAACTACTGAATCAGAGGAACTGAATGAAGTGTGTGATGAAGCGTGGGTTACCCCAGATAGAAAACTGCTAATTTCAAAGAAGTTATTGGCATTATACCCTTTCCCGCCAGAGGTTAGGGCGCGCTGGGAAACACCTCCTAGGGTGGATAAGGCGCTCACACGCTTATCAAAGCAAGTGGCGTTACCGTCTCCTGATACGGCCGCCCTCAAGGATCCAGCTGATAGGAGGCTGGAGAATACATTAAAAAGTATATACACACATACGGGTGTTATACTGAGACCAGCAATCGCCTCAGCCTGGATGTGCAGTGCTGGCGTGGCTTGGTCGGAGTCACTGTCTGAAAATATTGATACCCTGGATAGGGACAGTATTTTACTGACTATAGAGCAGTTAAAGGATGCATTTCTTTATATGCGAGATGCACAGAGAGATATTTGCACTCTGGCATCAAGAGTAAGTGCGATGTCCATATCTGCCAGAAGAAGTTTATGGACGCGCCAGTGGTCAGGTGATGCGGATTCCAAACGACATATGGAAGTATTGCCGTATAAGGGGGAGGAATTATTTGGGGTCGGTCTATCGGATCTGGTGGCAACGGCCGGAAAATCCACCTTTTTACCCCAGGTCACCTCCCAGCAGAAAAAGCCGCAGGCTTTTCAGCCGCAGTCGTTTCGTTCCTATAAGAACAAACGAGCAAAAGGACATTCCTATTTGCCCCGAGGCAAAGGAAAGGGTAAGAGACTGCAACAAGCAGCTCCTTCCCAGGAGCAGAAGCCCTCCCCGGCTTCTACAAAGGCGTCAGCATGACGCTGGGACCTTACAAGCAGACTCAGGGGCGGTGGGGGGTCGCCTCAAACATTTCAGCGCACAGTGGGCTCACTCGCAGGTGGACCCCTGGATCCTGCAGGTAGTATCTCAGGGTTACAGGTTGGAATTCGAGAAGTCCCCTCCTCGCCGTTTCCTAAAGTCTGCTTTGCCAACGTCTCCCTCCGACAGGGCGACGGTATTGGAGGCCATTCACAAGCTGTATTCTCAGCAGGTGATAGTCAAGGTACCCCTCCTACAACAGGGACAGGGGTATTACTCCACGCTATTTGTGGTACCGAAGCCGGACGGCTCGGTAAGACCGATTCTAAATCTAAAATCTCTGAACCTGTACATACAAAAATTCAAGTTCAAGATGGAGTCACTCAGAGCAGTGATAGCGAATCTGGAAGAAGGGGATTTTATGGTGTCCTTGGACATCAAGGATGCTTACCATCATGTTCCAATTTGTCCTTCACACCAAGGGTACCTCAGGTTCGTGGTCCAAAACTGTCATTATCAGTTTCAGACGCTGCCGTTTGGATTGTCCACGGCACCCCGGGTCTTTACCAAGGTAATGGCCGAAATGATGATCCTTCTTCGAAGAGAAGGCGTCTTAATTATCCCTTACTTGGACGATCTCCTGATAAGGGCAAGATCCAGAGAACAGCTGGAGGTCGGAGTAGCACTAACCCAAGTAGTGCTCCAACAACACGGGTGGATTCTGAATTTTCCAAAATCCCAACTGATCCCGACGACACGTCTGTTGTTCCTAGGGATGATTCTGGACACTGTTCAGAAAAAGGTATTTCTTCCGGAGGAGAAAGCCAGGGAGTCAGGAACCTCCTAAAACCAGGGACAGTGTCTGTGCATCAATGCACAAGAGTCCTGGGAAAAATGGTAGCTTCTTACGAAGCGATTCCATTCGGCAGATTCCATGCACGAACTTTTCAGTGGGATCTGCTGGACAAATGGTCCGGATCACATCTGCAGATGCATCAGCGGATAAAATTGTCCACAAGGACAAGAGTGTCTCTGCTATGGTGGTTGCAGAGTGCTCATCTGTTAGAGGGCCGCAGATTCGGCATACAGAACTGGGTCCTAGTGACCACGGATGCCAGCCTTAGAGGCTGGGGGGCGGTCACACAGGGAAGAAACTTCCAGGGCGTGTGGTCAAGCCTGGAGACGTCTCTTCACATAAATATACTGGAGCTAAGAGCAATCTACAATGCTCTAAGCCTGGCAAAACCTCTGCTTCAGGGTCAGCCGGTGTTGATTCAGTCGGACAACATCACGGCAGTCGCCCACGTAAACAGACAGGGCGGCACAAGAAGCAGGAGGGCAATGGCAGAAGCTGCAAGTATTCTTCGCTGGGCAGAAAATCATGTGTTAGCACTGTCAGCTGTGTTCATCCCGGGAGTGGACAACTGGGAAGCAGACTTCCTCAGCAGACACGATCTGCACCCGGGAGAGTGGGGACTTCATCCAGAAGTCTTCCACATGATTGTGGTCCATTGGGAAAGACCAATGGTGGACATGATGGCGTCCCGCCTCAACAAAAAACTGGACAGGTATTGCGCCAGGTCAAGAGACCCTCAGGCAATAGCTGTAGACGCTCTGGTAACACCATGGGTGTACCAGTCAGTGTATGTGTTTCCTCCTCTGCCTCTCATACCAAAAGTACTGAGAATTATACGGCAAAGGGGAGTAAGAACGATACTCGTGGCTCCGGATTGGCCAAGAAGAACTTGGTACCCGGAACTTCAGGAGATGCTCACGGAAGATCCGTGGCCTCTACCTCTAAGACGGGACCTGCTTCAGCAGGGACCGTGTCTATTCCAAGACTTACCGCGGCTGCGTTTGACGGCATGGCGGTTGAACGCCGAATCCTAAGGGAAAAAGGCATTCCGGAAGAGGTCATCCCTACCCTGGTAAAAGCCAGGAAGGAGGTGACTGCACAACATTATCACCGCATTTGGAGAAAATATGTTGCGTGGTGTGAGGCCAGGAAGGCCCCGACGGAGGAATTTCAACTGGGTCGATTCCTACATTTCCTGCAAACAGGATTGTCTATGGGCCTCAAATTAGGGTCCATTAAGGTTCAAATTTCGGCCCTGTCGATTTTCTTCCAAAAAGAATTGGCTTCAGTTCCTGAAGTCCAGACTTTTGTAAAAGGAGTACTACATATACAGCCCCCGGTTGTGCCCCCAGTGGCACCGTGGGATCTTAATGTAGTTTTGGATTTTCTCAAATCCCATTGGTTTGAGCCACTCAAATCGGTGGATTTGAAATATCTTACATGGAAAGTAACCATGCTACTGGCCCTGGCTTCAGCCAGGAGAGTGTCAGAATTGGCGGCTTTATCGTATAAAAGCCCATATCTGATTTTCCATTCGGACAGGGCAGAACTGCGGACGCGTCCTCACTTTCTGCTTAAGGTGGTTTCAGCGTTTCACCTGAACCAGCCTATTGTGGTGCCTGCGGCTACTAGCGATTTGGAGGATTCCAAGTTGCTGGACGTTGTCAGAGCATTGAAAATATATATTTCAAGGACGGCTGGAGTCAGAAAATCTGACTCGCTGTTTATACTGTATGCACCCAACAAGCTGGATGCTCCTGCTTCTAAGCAGACGATTGCTCGTTGGATTTGTAGCACAATTCAACTTGCACATTTTGTGGCAGGCCTGCCACAGCCTAAATCTGTCAAGGCCCATTCCACAAGGAAGGTGGGCTCATCTTGGGCGGCTGCCCGAGGGGTCTCGGCATTACAACTCTGCCGAGCAGCTACGTGGTCAGGGGAGAACACGTTTGTAAAATTCTACAAATTTGATACCCTGGCTAAGGAGGACCTGGAGTTCTCTCATTCGGTGCTGCAGAGTCATCCGCACTCTCCCGCCCGTTTGGGAGCTTTGGTATAATCCCCATGGTCCTGACGGAGTCCCAGCATCCACTAGGACGTCAGAGAAAATAAGATTTTACTTACCGATAAATCTATTTCTCGTAGTCCGTAGTGGATGCTGGGCGCCCATCCCAAGTGCGGATTGTCTGCAATACTTGTACATAGTTATTGTTACAAAAAAATTGGGTTGTTATTGTTGTGAGCCGTATGTTCAGAGGCTCCTACGTTTGTCATACTGTTAACTGGATTCAGATCACAAGTTGTACGGTGTGATTGGTGTGGCTGGTATGAGTCTTACCCGGGATTCAAAATCCTTCCTTATTGTGTACGCTCGTCCGGGCACAGTATCCTAACTGAGGCTTGGAGGAGGGTCATAGGGGGAGGAGCCAGTACACACCACCTAGTGGTCAAACTTTAAAATTTTGTGCCCTGTCTCCTGCGGAGCCGCTATTCCCCATGGTCCTGACGGAGTCCCAGCATCCACTACGGACTACGAGAAATAGATTTATCGGTAAGTAAAATCTTATTATCTACTATATAAAAGCGAAAATTTGTCCTTCTGTCTTTCTATACAAATGCACAGTTTACAAGCAAAGATCGTGAAATTATACATATGAGCGTATTAGAACACGGCCGAGGGGGAGACAGCAGCACAGAGTATATCAGCAGACAGCATAACTCTGGAATTGCTGGAGCAATGTGCTCAAAAATTGGTACACATATGCCTCACAGCACACACATAAATCTGGGAACAAACACTGTGGGGGGAAGACACCCCTAGGAGTGAGGCAGCAGCACTGAGTATTTCAGCAGACAGCATATCTCTGGAATGTCTGCAGCATTTTACAACAAACTTGGTACACATCTGACTTACACTCTGGGAACAAACACCGTGGGGGGAAGACTTCCCTAGCACCCCTAGGCATACCTCCCAACATGACCCCCTCCAGGAGGGACAGAATGCTCTGCTCCTGGACTTCCCTCTTAATTTATGATTGCCATCACCTGTGGTGAAACACCTTTCTTATCCACTAACCTGCTCAATACAGGTGCTGGCCATCATACATTAAGAGAAAAGTCCAGGAGTAGAGCATTGTGTCCCTCCTGGAGAGGATCATGTTGGGAGGTATGTCCTAGGAGTGGGACAGCAGCACAGAGTAAGTCAGCAGACAGCGTAACTGTGGAAGGCCTGGAGCCATTTACACCAAACTTGGTACACATCTGACTCACAGCACACACGTCTGACTTACAATCTGGGAACAAACTCTGTGGTGGTTAGACACCCCTAGCACCCCTAGAGGTAAGACAGCTGCACAGAGTATTTCAGAAGATAGCATAACTCCCGCATGCCTGGACCAATTTACACTAAACTTGCTACACATATGACTTACAATCTGGGAACAAACACTGTGGGGCTAACACACCACTAGCACCCCTAGGGGTGGGCCAGCAGCGCACACTATATGAGGACATGCATGATATGTCAGTGATGACAGGGCTGCATGTGACAAGGGCAGTGACATGATGTGAGGAGGGGAATGGAGGCAGCAGGAAGCTACAAACTGAGCCTTATATAGTGGAAGTAGCACGGTCCCCCAGCAGCACAGAGTATAACAGGAGATGAGTGATGTGTCAGTGATGACAGGGCTGCATGTGACAGGGCCAGTGAGGAGGGGAATGTATGTAGCACGAACCCACACACTGACAGTTATATAGTAGAAGTAGCACGGTCCCCCAGCAGCACAGAGTATGTCAGGAGACACATAATGTGCTACGCTATATAAGAAACTGTAAATAAATCGATAATTTCACAGGGGCACTGACATGATGTGAGGAGGGGAATGAAGGCAGCAGGAAGCCACAGACTGAGAGTTGTATAGTGGGAAGAGCAGGGTCCCTTGGGGGAACAAAAAGGGGTCCGGCCACTACACAAAGTGCGTCAGGGAAGCAAGATATGCCTACATACTATATCTCCAACCAACGTAAATTAACGAACAACTAACTTTCTAATTTACCATCCTCATCCCGTGTTTAATATTTACATTTATTATGGTAAACAGGCTACTCAAGCTAATATATATATATATATATATATATATATATATATGAACACTTGTTTTGTCTTCCACTATGTATATATATATATATATATATATATATATATACATAGTGGAAGACAAAACAAGCGGCACTCTAAGTCTGTCTGAAAATCAAGTGTATTTCACTCAAGTAGTGATCCGACGTTTCGGGGTCCAAGCGCCCCTTTGTCAAGGTGTTCACCTTGACAAAGGGGCGCTTGGACCCCGAAACGTCGGATCACTACTTGAGTGAAATACACTTGATTTTCAGACAGACTTAGAGTGCCGCTTGTTTTGTCTTCCACTATCCATCTTCATCTGAGATGGCACCTAAGCACTGAGCCTTGGAGGGGGAGTGCCGGTCCTCACAGTCTTCTTTTTATATATATATATACATATATATATATTATAGGTGCAATAATTACATTTCTCTAACGTCCTAGTGGATGCTGGGGACTCCGTCAGGACCATGGGGAATAGCGGCTCCGCAGGAGACAGGGCACAAAAAGTTAGCTTTTAGGATCACATGGTGTGTACTGGCTCCTCCCCCTATGACCCTTCTCCAAGCCTCAGTTAGGTTTTTGTGCCCGTCCGAGCAGGGTGCAATCTAGGTGGCTCTCATAAAGAGCTGCTTAGAAAAAGTTTTTTAGGTTTCTTATTTTCAGTGAGTCCTGCTGGCAACAGGCTCACTGCTACGAGGGACTTAGGGGAGAGAAGTGAACTCACCTGCGTGCAGGATGGATTTGCTTCTTAGGCTACTGGACACCATTAGCTCCAGAGGGATCGAACACAGGCCCAGCCATGGAGTCCGGTCCCGGAGCCGTGCCGCCGACCCCCCTTGCAGATGCCGAAGTTGAAGAGGTCCAGAGGTCCGGAAACAGGCGGCAGAAGACTTTCAGTCTTCATAAGGTAGCGCACAGCACTGCAGCTGTGCGCCATTGTTGTCGGCACACTTCACACCAGCGGTCACTGAGGGTGCAGGGCGCTGGGGGGGGCGCCCTGGGCAGCAATGTATAATACCTTTTTCTATGGCTAAAATACATCACATATAGCCCTTGAGGCTATATGGATGTATTTAACCCCTGCCATATATCGCAAACTCCGGGAGAAGAGCCCGCCGTTTTAGGGGGCGGGGCCTATTCTCCTCAGCACACAGCGCCATTTTCCTGCTCAGCTCCGCTGTGAGGAAGGCTCCCAGGACTCTCCCCTGCACTGCACTACAGAAACAGGGTAAAACAGAGAAGGGGGGCATATTTTGGCGATATTTTTATATATTAAGCGCATATAACAGAAACAACACCTTTTAGGGTTGTTTATATACATTTTTATAGCGCTTTGGTGTGTGCTGGCAAACTCTCCCTCTGTCTCCCCAAAGGGCTAGTGGGGTCCTGTCTTCGATAAGAGCATTCCCTGTGTGTCTGCTGTGTGTCGGTACGTGTGTGTCGACATGTATGAGGACGATGTTGGTGTGGAGGCGGAGCAATTGCCGGTAATGGTGATGTCACCCCCTAGGGAGTCGACACCGGAATGGATGGCTTTAATTATGGAATTACGTGATAATGTTAGCACGCTGCAAAAGTCAGTTGACGACATGAGACGGCCGGAAAACCAGTTAGTACCTGTCCAGGCGTCTCAGGCACCGTCAGGGGCTGTAAAACGTCCCTTACCTCAGTCAGTCGACACAGGTACCGACACAGATGAATCTAGTGTCGACGGTGAAGAAAGAAACGTATTTTCCAATAGGGCCACACGTTATATGATCACGGCAATGAAGGAGGCTTTGCATATCTCTGATACTGCAGGTACCTCAAAGGGGGGTATTATGTGGGGTGTGAAAAAACTACCTGTAGCTTTTCCAGAATCAGAGGAATTGAATGACGTGTGTGATGAAGCGTGGGTTAACCCCGATAGAAAACTGCTAATTTCAAAGAAGTTATTGGCATTATACCCTTTCCCACCAGAGGTTAGGGCGCGCTGGGAAACACACCCTAGGGTGGATAAGGCGCTCACACGCTTATCAAAACAAGTGGCGTTACCGTCTCCTGATACGGCCGCCCTCAAGGATCCAGCTGATAGGAGGCTGGAAACTACCCTGAAGAGTATATACACACATACTGGTGTTATACTGCGACCAGCAATAGCCTCAGCCTGGATGTGCAGTGCTGGGGTGGTGTGGTCGGATTCCCTGACTGAAAATATTGATACCCTGGATAGGGACAGTATTTTATTGACTATAGAGCAATTAAAGGATGCTTTTCTTTATATGCGAGATGCTCAGAGGGATATTTGCACTCTGGCATCGAGAGTAAGTGCGATGTCCATATCTGCCAGAAGAAGTTTATGGACGCGACAGTGGTCAGGTGATGCGGATTCCAAACGGCATATGGAAGTATTGCCGTATAAAGGAGAGGAATTATTTGGGGTCGGTCTATCGGATCTGGTGGCCACGGCAACAGCCGGAAAATCCACTTTTTTACCTCAGGTCACCTCCCAACAGAAAAAGACACCGTCTTTTCAGCCGCAGTCCTTTCGTTCCTATAAGAACAAGCGGGCAAAAGGACAGTCATATTTGCCCAGAGGCAAAGGAAGGGGTAAGAGGGTGCAGCAAGCAACTACTTCCCACGAACAGAAGCCCTCCCCGGCTTCTACAAAGCCCTCAGCATGACGCTGGGGCTGTGCAAGCGGACTCAGGGGCGGTGGGGGGTTGACTAAAGATTTTCAGCACACAGTGGGCGCGCTCACAGGTGGACCCTTGGATCCTGCAGGTAGTATCTCAGGGTTACAAGTTGGAATTCGAAAAGTCTCCCCCTCGCCGGTTCCTAAAGTCTGCTTTACCAACGTCTCCCTCAGAAAGGGCGACGGTATTGGAAGCCATTCACAAGCTGTATTCTCAGCAGGTGATAGTCAAGGTACCCCTCTTACAACAGGGAAAGGGGTATTATTCCACACTATTTGTGGTACCGAAGCCGGACGGTTCGGTAAGACCTATTCTAAATCTGAAATCCTTGAACCTGTACATACAGAAATTCAAGTTCAAGATGGAGTCACTCAGAGCAGTGATAGCGAATCTGGAAGAAGGGGACTTCATGGTGTCCCTGGACATAAAAGATGCTTATCTGCATGTCCCAATTTACCCTTCACACCAAGGTTATCTCAGGTTCGTGATACAAAACTGTCATTATCAGTTTCAAACGCTGCCGTTTGGTTTGTCCACGGCACCTCGGGTCTTTACCAAGGTAATGGCCGAAATGATGGTTCTTCTACGAAGAAAAGGCGTATTAATTATCCCTTACTTGGACGATCTCCTGATAAGGGCAAGGTCCAGAGAACAGCTGGAAGTCGGAGTAGCACTAACCCAAGTAGTGCTTCAACAACACGGGTGGATTCTGAATCTTCCAAAATCTCAGTTGACCCCGACGACACGTCTGCTGTTCCTGGGAATGATTCTGGACACTGTTCAGAAAAAGGTGTTTCTCCCGGAGGAGAAAGCAAGGGAGTTATCCGAACTTGTCAGGAACCTCCTAAAACCAGGAAATGTGTCAGTACATCAATGCACAAGAGTCCTGGGAAAGATGGTGGCTTCTTACGAAGCAATTCCATTCGGCAGATTCCACACACGAATATTTCAGTGGGATCTGCTGGACAAATGGTCCGGATCGCATCTGCACATGCATCAGCGGATAACACTGTCACCAAGAACAAGGGTGTCTCTTCTGTGGTGGTTGCAGAGTGCCCATCTGTTAGAGGGCCGCAGATTCGGCATACAGGACTGGGTCCTGGTGACTACGGATGCCAGCCTACGAGGCTGGGGAGCAGTCACACAGGGAAGAAACTTCCAGGGCGTGTGGTCGAACCTGGAGACGTCTCTTCACATAAATATACTGGAGCTAAGAGCGATTTACAATGCTCTAAGCCTGGCAAAACTGCTGCTTCAGGGTCAGCCGGTGTTGATCCAGTCGGACAACATCACGGCAGTCGCCCACGTAAACAGACAGGGCGGCACGAGAAGCAGAAGAGCAATGACAGAAGCTGCAAGGATTCTTCGCTGGGCGGAAAATCATGTCATAGCACTGTCAGCAGTGTTCATTCCGGGAGTGGACAACTGGGAAGCAGACTTCCTCAGCAGACACGACCTCCACCCGGGAGAGTGGGGACTTCATCCAGAAGTCTTCCACATGATTGTGAACCGTTGGGAAAAACCAAAGGTGGACATGATGGCGTCCCGCCTCAACAAGAAACTGGACAGATATTGCGCCAGGTCAAGAGACCCTCAGGCAATAGCTGTGGACGCTCTGGTAACACCGTGGGTGTACCAGTCCGTGTATGTGTTTCCTCCTCTGCCTCTCATACCAAAGGTACTGAGAATTATACGGCTACGGGGAGTAAGAACAATACTCGTGGCTCCGGATTGGCCGAGAAGGACTTGGTACCCGGAACTTCAAGAGATGCTCACGGAAGAGCCGTGGCCTCTACCGTTAAGAAGGGATCTGCTTCAGCAGGGACCTTGTATGTTCCAAGACTTACCGCGACTGCGTTTGACGGCATGGCGGTTGAACGCCGGATTCTAAAAGAAAAGGGCATTCCAGAGGAAGTTATTCCTACCTTGATTAAAGCCAGGAAGGAAGTGACCGCACAACATTATCACCGCATTTGGAGAAAATATGTTGCGTGGTGTGAGGCCAAGAAGGCCCCAACGGAGGAATTTCAATTGGGTCGATTCCTACATTTCCTGCAGGCAGGATTGTCTATGGGCCTCAAATTGGGGTCTATTAAGGTTCAAATTTCGGCCTTATCGATTTTCTTCCAGATAGAATTGGCTTCAGTGCCTGAAGTACAAACCTTTGTCAAAGGTGTACTACATATACAGCCCCCGATTGTGCCTCCAGTGGCACCGTGGGATCTCAACGTAGTTTTGGATTTTCTCAAATCCCATTGGTTTGAGCCGCTCAAATCGGTAGATTTGAAGTATCTTACATGGAAAGTAACCATGCTACTGGCCCTGGCTTCAGCCAGGAGAGTATCAGAGTTGGCGGCTTTATCGTACAAAAGCCCATATCTGATTTTCCATTCGGACAGGGCAGAACTGCGGACGCGTCCTCAGTTTCTGCCTAAGGTGGTTTCGGCTTTTCACTTGAACCAGCCTATTGTGGTGCCTGCGGCTACTAGCGACTTGGAGGACTCCAAATTGCTGGACGTTGTCAGAGCATTGAAAATATATATTTCAAGGACGGCTGGAGTCAGAAAATCTTACTCGCTGTTTATCCTGTATGCACCCAACAAGATGGGTGCTCCTGCGTCTAAGCAGACGATTGCTCGTTGGATCTGTAGCACAATCCAACTTGCACATTCTGTGGCAGGCCTGCCACAGCCTAAATCTGTAAATGCCCACTCCACAAGGAAGGTGGGCTCATCTTGGGCGGCTGCCCGAGGGGTCTCGGCATTACAACTTTGCCGAGCAGCTACGTGGTCAGGGGAGAACACGTTTGTAAAATTTTACAAATTTGATACTCTGGCTAAGGAGGACCTGGAGTTCTCTCATTCGGTGCTGCAGAGTCATCCGCACTCTCCCGCCCGTTTGGGAGCTTTGGTATAATCCCCATGGTCCTGACGGAGTCCCCAGCATCCACTAGGACGTTAGAGAAAATAAGAATTTACTTACCGATAATTCTATTTCTCATAGTCCGTAGTGGATGCTGGGCGCCCATCCCAAGTGCGGATTGTCTGCAATACTTGTACATAGTTATTGTTACAAAAATCGGGTTATTATTGTTGTGAGCCATCTTTTCAGAGGCTTCTTCGTTGTTATCATACTGTTAACTGGGTTCAAATCACAAGTTGTACGGTGTGATTGGTGTGGCTGGTATGAGTCTTACCCGGGATTCAAGATCCTTCCTTATTGTGTACGCTCGTCCGGGCACAGTACCTAACTGAGGCTTGGAGGAGGGTCATAGGGGGAGGAGCCAGTGCACATCATGTGATCCTAAAAGCTTACTTTTTGTGCCCTGTCTCCTGCGGAGCCGCTATTCCCCATGGTCCTGACGGAGTCCCCAGCATCCACTACGGACTATGAGAAATAGAATTATCGGTAAGTAAATTCTTATTTTTAGATTTAAGAAAACAACGGAAACAAATCATGACGCGTATGCTGGATGCACGAAACTTTAACAATTTTGCACATATAGGTAACAGTGGCAATTCCTGTTTACACAAACTGCATTCCTAATGGTAATTGCATTACTCGGAAGAAAGGCGTCCAGCTCTCTGTACTAAAGGTGCATACACACTAGGCAATGTGCTCCATGAGCGTCATCGCCTAGTGTGTCCCTCTCCCGGCCCAGGCTGCCCGACATGGGCATACACACAGGGGCTAATTCTGAATTGATCGCAGCAGGAACTTTGTTAGCAGTTGGGCAAAACCATGTGCACTGCAGGGGAGGCAGATATAACATGTGCAGAGAGAGTTAGATTTGGGTGGGGTGTGTTCAATCTGCAATCTAAATTGCAGTGTAAAAATAAAGCAGCCAGTATTTACCCTGCACAGAAACAAAATAACCCACCCAAATCAAACTCTCTCTGCACATGTTATATCTGCCTCCCCTGCAGTGCACATGGTTTTGCCCAACTGCTAACAAAGTTCCTGCTGCGATCAACTCAGAATTACCCCCACTGTGCGATATCGCTAGTGATATCGCACAGTGATGTTATGCCGCGGCCAGACTGTGCATGCAGCTTTGGATGATGAGTCCACATTGAGGTGCATGCACGGCCGACACCGAGGGTCATTAATGTCCCGCGGGTCCGCGCATTGGTCATCTTCAGCTGCATACACACTAGGCCACATAGTAAGCGATATCGTTCAGGAGGGTAAAAATGAATGATTTCTCTTACCATATCGCCTAGTGTGACTGTGTACGCACCTTATGACTTGCAGAGCAATAAAGTGGAGAGTGAAAAGTGCCGACCAACCAGCTCCTGTCATTTTCAAACACACAGCCTGTAACATGGCAGTTAGGAGCTCATTTGCTGGTACACTGGGGAAATTCAATTGTCAGCGAAGGATGCCAATTTTCGTTGCTACGGCATTTAAACGAAGGCAACAGCAGCCCGATTTGCACCCTTCTTCTGGCTGATTCATACCCATGTTTACCCAAAAGTGTTCACTACCCTATGGGGTTTCAAACACTTTTGAGCAAAATCGCGCCATCGGAGAGTGCGGCAGGTTTCGTACGAATTCGTCTGGGTGAGATACTCGCCAGCAATTGAATACCCCCTTTATCTCCATCTACTTTATATCTCTCCAAGGCTTAGTACATAGACACCATAGTCACTAGGGGACAATCCCAGGTTTTAAAGATTTGCCTTTGGAAATATCTTTATTTCTGTTACGTCCTAGAGGATGGTGGGGTCCAATTTAGTACCATGGGGTATAGACGGGTCTTTTGGGAGCTACTGGCACTTTAAGAGTTTAATAGTGTGAGCTAGCCTTCCCTCTATGCCCCTCCTACCAGACACTGGGGGTCATTCCGAGTTGTTCGCTCTGTAAATTTCTTCGCATCGCAGCGATTTTCCGCTTAGTGCGCATGCGCAATGTCCGCACTGCGACTGCGCCAAGTAAATTTGCTATGCAGTTAGGAATTTTACTCACGGTTTTTTCCTCGTTCTGGTGATCGTAATGTGATAGACAGGAAGTGGGTGTTTCTGGGCGGAAACTAGCCGTTTTATGGGTGTGTGTGAAAAAACGCTACCGTTTCTGGGAAAAACGCGGGAGTGGCTGGAGAAACGGAGGAGTGTCTGGGCGAACGCTGGGTGTGTTTGTGACGTCAAACCAGGAACGACAAGCACTGAACTGATCGCAGATGCCGAGTAAGTCTCGAGTTACTCAGAAACTGCACAGAGATGTCTTATCGCAATATTGCGAATCTTTCGTTCGCAATTTTGATAAGCTAAGATTCACTCCCAGTAGGCGGCGGCTTAGCGTGTGCAAAGCTGCTAAATGCAGCTTGCGAGCGAACAACTCGGAATGACCCCCACTGAACCAACAATACTGAACCAAGTAACAATGCAGGAATACGAAGCACTGGATGGGCGCCCAGCATCCTCTACGGACTACGAGAAAAGGATTTACCGTAAGGTAATCAAAATCCTATTTTGTCTTACGTCCTAGAGGATGCTGGAATCCAATTTAGTACCAAAGCTCCCAGTATGGGAGGGAGAGTGCTGAAGTTCCTGCAGAACCGATTGACCAAACTTTAGGTCCTCAGAGACCAAAGTCTCGAACTTGTAGAACTTAGGAAACGTGGTCGATCCTGACCAAGTAGCTGCTCGGCAATAGCATAATAAAAAATTTTTTTTTATATCTTTACACGTCAGCTCTCATCCTTGTTGATTTCCCTGCTATATTACGCAGCCATTCTTTTACCACATTCCCTTTGATCTATATACACTTACACAGTGTTTTATGGTAGCGCATATATCAGGCGAACTTTAATTTATATTTTATCATTCACAATATTGTTAAATTTTGAGGCGCTGTGCAGTATTTGCTGTTTTTTTGTTAGCTGCTCGGCAAAGCTGTAATGCCGAGACACCCCGGGCAGCCGCCCAGGAAGTAGAGTGGGCCTGAACAGAATTTGGAATCGGCAATCCTGCCATCAAATAAGCATGCTGGATAGTAAGCCTGATCCAGCGAGAAATCGTATGCTTAGAAGCAGGACACCAATCTTGTTGGGATCATAAAGGACAAAGAGAGCCTCCGATTTCCCGTGACGAGAAGTTCCCTTCACATATATCTTCAAAGCCCGCACAACATCCAAGGACTTTGAGCTAATTGAGGTGTCAGTAGCCACTGGCACCACAATAGGTTGGTTGATATGAGAAAATCCTGATACTCCAGGGTGCCACGATTCAAAAAAGTTTGGGAACAACTGTTCTATGCCAGAAGTATGGTAACATGGGGGGTAATTCAGAGTTGATTGCAGCAGCAAATTTGTTAGCAGTTGGGCAAAACCATGGGGGTAATTCAGAGTTGATTGCTGCAGAAGTTTGTTAGCAATTGGGCAAAACCATATGCACTGCAGGTCAGATATAACATGTGCAGAGAGGGTTAGATTTGGGTGGGTTATTTTGTTTCTGTGCAGGGTAAATACTGGCTAATTTATTTTTACACTGCAATTTAGATTTGAGTATGAACACACCCCACCCAAATCTAACTCTCTATGCACATGTTATTTCTCTTACGTCCTAGAGGATGCTGGGGTCCACATTAGTACCATGGGGAATAGACGAGTCCCTTGTGAGTCATGGGCACTTTAAGAGTTTAATAGTGTGGGCTGGCTCCTCCCTCTATGCCCCTCCTAACAGACTCAGTTTAGAAAATGTGCCCGGTGGAGCCGGTCACAGCTAGGGGAGCTCCTAGGAGTTTCTTTAGTTTTATTGTTTTTTTAAATAGAGTTAGGTACAGGGAGGCTGCTGGCAACAGCCTCCCTGCTTCGTGGGACTTAGGGGGGAAGTGGGATCCAACCCTAGAGGTTAATGGCTCCTATCTCCGTTGACAGGACACTGAGCTCCTGAGGGTGATGATCACAAGCCCACGAGGCGACCGCTCACTCCCGCAGCACAGCCGCCACCCCCTAACAGAGCCAGAATATGGAGTGGTGAGTATGACGCCAGTGCCCTTATAAGCGGATCACCGGCGTGAAATGGCGGCGTAAGGCTTGGAGCGCATCCCTGTGAAGCTGCGCTCCGGAGGGCTCATCAGTACGAGGTACGGTGCTGTGAGGGGTGTCCTGAGCCAGCGCACAGACCCTACACTGGTGTTCAGAGGCTAACAGGGGCTAATCCCACTGTTAGCAACCACAGTTACCTCAGGCCAGTATAATCTCATCAGCGGGAAGACGCACCATTACAGGGGGTGCGGCTTCTTCCTCAGAGTGGATCTATCACTCACCAGCGCCATTTTCTCCATGCAGATCGCACTACAGAGATGCTGACAGGGAGCGCTGCCCTCCTATTCACTCCAGATATCCTCTGCGGTACCAGGGTGTATTAGACAAGGGGGGGAGAGTGTTATTTTTCACTGTTTGATCTACTTGGGTTATTCAGTCAGCGCCAGGCAATTATCATAATAACTGCCTACTGGGGCACTGTGTGGCTGGCTCTTTATACGCTGTGTCTCTCTGAAGGTACTCTGTGGGGAAACGGGTCAGAACTGCGCATGCGGGCACGTGCGCCGTTGCCCGGCGACAGACGTCGCCAGGCAACGGAGCGGCTAGCGTGAAGAAAAGACGCAGCGCTGGACGGAAAGAAGATTGACCGCGGAGAGGCGGTCCGGGGCGTATACTCACCGATGGAGGCCGTTTTCGGGGAGTGGTAAGAAGAACGCAGGCGTGTCCAGGCGAACGGAGGGCGGATGTCTGACGTCAGGACCGGGACCTTCATCGCTGGATCCGTCGCACTGGCTAAGTAGCTACAGGGCTGGTCTTGTTTTACAGGGAAATTTTTAAGCATAGCAGGGCTGCACAAGCGATCGCAGCCCTGCTATGCTAAAATACCCTCCCCCATAGGCGGGGGCAGCAAAAAGTTGCTGGCTGCGATCAACTCGGAATGACCCCCTCTGTATCTTGTGCTGCAGAGTGTGTATCTTCTCCTGAAGAGTGTATTCCATGTACTCAGGAGTGTAATATTTTGTCCCAGGCTTCTCGTATTCCGCTCCCACTGCCTCATCAAAAGCCCCTGGTATGTACCCTAAAAAGTGTGCTCTTGCCCAGATAATGCAAGTTGACACGGATACCGGCTCTGATTCAGGGGACGGTGATGGTGATATACTGGGGGTGGGGAGGCATCCCTTGCTAAGGGGGTGCAACTCATGATTGAACGGTTCCTGAGCAGGTAGAGGAGGCTTATTTTACTGACAATAAGAAAGCCTCCCTTACCTTCCCTGTGTCTAAAGAATTAAACGCATTGAGAAATCCTGGAAAAACCCAGAGAAAAAATTCCAGATTCCAAAGAGGGTTCTCATTGCTTTTCCTTTCCCTGAGGAGGACAGGAAAAAGTGGGAAAACCTGTCTGTAGGAGACGCTTCTGTATCTAGATTGTCTAAAAAGGGGGTTTAACCTGTCCCTGGTTCAACCGCGCTAAAAGAGCCAGCTGACCGCAAGATTGAGACTACACTCAAATCTTTATACACAGCTAATGGTGTAGCTTTAAGACCCACTATTGCTTGTGCATGGATTTCTAAGGCCATAGTAAAGTGGTCAGGCACCTTACTAGAGGAATTAGATTCTGTGGATAGAAGTCACATTTCATTATTTTTACGTCACATACAGGATTCTGCAGGTTTCATAGTGGAGGTCATGAAAGACTTTGGACATCTGAATGCGAGGGCTTCTTCCATGGCTGTCACGGCACGCAAGGGGCTCTGGCTGCACCAATGTTCAGCGGATGCTGTATTCAAGAAAAGTGTGGATAATCTACTCTTCACAGGTCAGGCTCTGTTTGGGAAAGCTTTAGATGCGTGGTTCTCCTCGGCAACTGTGGGTAAGTCCACTTTTCTTCCCTCTGCACCACCTACGACTAGGAAATCCTATTCTACATCTACAATGCAGTCCTTTTGGACAGCAAAAGTTAAAAGATCCAAAGCCCTTTCCACTTTCTTTAGAGGAGGTCGGAGGAAATCCAAGAAACCTGCACCAACAGGTTCCCAGAAACAGAAAGCTGTTTCTGCTTCCTCAAAATCCTCGGCATGACAGTGGACCTCCCAGCATGGAGATCAGGCAGGTGGGAGCAAGACTAAGAAATTTCAGTCATGTCTGGGCGTCCTCATGCCTGGATCTCTGAGTACAGGATATTGTCACCCAGGGATACAGACAGGAGTTTCAAAACCTCCCACCTCACTGATTCTTCAAATCGGGCTTACCAGCTTCGCTGACAGAAAGTACTATCCTACAGGAAGCCATTCAAAAATTGCTAAGGTCAAATGTCATTGTTCCAGTTCCACCTCACTTAACAAACAAAGGTTATTACTCAAACCTATTTGTGATACCGAAACTGGACAGTTCGGTCAGGCCAATACTGAACCTAAAGTCATTGAACCCTTATTTGAGGGAATTCAAATTCAAGATGGAGTCTCTGAGAGCGGTGATCTCAGGTCTGGAGGAGGGGGAATTTCTGGTATCCCTAGATATCAAGGATGTGTACCTTCACATTCCGATCTGGCCGCCTCATCAGGATTATCTGAGATTTGAAAAGAAATGGACACCCAAAGGGTAGATTCAGGTGCTTCTAAGTGAGTCTTTCTAATGCTACTGCTGGACCGTAGGTGTTAGTCAAACCTACCAACCATAAACAAATACACAAATCAGATAGCAGCGCTAGACATACGTAATAAATTGAAATGAATGGATGGATGAGTGAATGAACGGATAAAAAGATATTTATTAAAACAATCTAAAAACTTGCATGAAAATGCTGCCACAATCACCACTAATGTAATTTTCACCCTCCACTGTTGGTATAAATTAGGAACAGACAATAAGGGCACTTTTTCGGCACAGTTCAGCCTGGACAGATATTAATGTACTTTCACCACTGGAGGTGCAATCCGAGAAGATGTAGAAGAACCTTTGCATAGGTTTTGAGAGTCCTCACCAGTCACATGGTGCCTTTAAATGGAAGCAGAGTCCTGTCCTGATGTAGAAGTACAATGTCTCAAAAAGTCTTAGTTCCTTTGATCCAAATATAAAAGGAGTGTGAAGTGGCAATTGGAATGGTCCGGGTGAAGTAGCAGATACCACCAATGCGTTTTGCTGCTTCTGGGCAGCTTTTTCAGGCTTATCTAAGATTTGCGCTGCTGGACTGTCACTATCAGTTCTGGGTGCTGCCGTTTGGCCTCTCCACGGCACCGAGGGTGTTCACCAAGATCATGGCGGAAATTATGCTACTCCTCCGCAAGCAGGGTGTGAACATAATTCCTTATCTGGACGATCTCCTAATAAAAGCGTCTTCCAGGGAGAAGCTGTTACAGAGCATTGCTCTCTCAACTCATCTACTCCAGGATCATGGATGGATCCTGAATCTTCCAAAGTCGCATTTGGAACCAACAAGGAGACTGTCCTTCCTGGGGATAATCCTCGACACGGAAGTACAGAGGGTGTTTCTGCCGGAGGAGAAAGCGTTGGTGATACAAACAATGGTCCGAGATGTCCTGAAGCCAGCCCGGGTATCTGTTCATCAGTGCATTCACCTGCTGGGGAAGATGGTTGCCTCCTACGAGCCTCTACAGTACGGAAGATTTCATGCATGGTCTTTCCAACTGGATCTCCAGGACAAATAGTCGGGATCTCATCTTCACATGCACCAGAGGATACGTCTGTCACCGAAAGCCATAATCTTGCTCCTCTGGTGGCTGCAAATCTTTCACCTACTAAGGGCCGCAGGTTCGGGATTCAGAATTGGATCCTCCCAACCACGGATGCAAGTCTCAGCGGTTGGGGAGCAGTCACCCAAGGGGAAAACTTACAAGGACGGTGGTCAAGTGTGGAATCCATCCTTTCCGATAAACATTCTGGAATTAAGGTCTTCTACAAGCGGCACATCTTCTGAATGATCAAGCCATTCAGGTTCAGTCGGACAATGTAACGACGGTAGCCTACATAAACCGACAAGGCGGAACGAAGAGCAGAGCTGCAATGTCAGAGGTAACAAGAATCATCCTCTGTGCGGAAAAACACGCAGTGGCGCTGTCAGCAATCTTCATTCCGGGAGTGGACAACTGGGAAGCGGACTTCCTCAGCAGATACGATCTCCATCCAGGAGAGTGGGGCCTCCACCCAGAGGTGTTCGCAGAGGTGACAAGTCTTTGCGGCGTAGCTCAAATAGACATGATGGCCGCCCGCCTCAACAAGAAGCTTCGGAGGTACTGTTCCAGGTCGAAAGACCCACAGGCAGTGGCGGTGGACGCCTGGTTACTCCGTGGATGTTCAAATCAGTGTATGTGTTCCCTCATCCCAAGGATTCTCAAACACTCAATACACTCCCCTATGGGCAGGGACTATGCGAACGCAGGACTGCAAAAAAAACCTAGCGAGCAAACAGGTCTGAATTAGGCCCTCTATCAGTATATTGTATCTGCCTTCAGTACCTCTGTGCTGCTAGAGGTGCTGCTGTCACTGGGACTTTGGGGCAGATGTATGAAAAACGTCCTACCGGACGTTATGTGCCTGCTCTCGTATCAGCACATTATCATGGTGATACGCCCCATCCCAAAGGCATAACTAGGACTTTGTGGACTCCATAACAAAATGTTTAAGGGGTTCCCCAAGTCAGGTCTCCAGAAAGAGATGGGCAGCAGGGACATAGAGACAGAGAGAGTGGCAGAAGGGACATAGAGACAGAGAGTGGCGGAAGGGACACAGAGATAGACAGTGACAGCAGGGACAGAGAGAGAGAGTGTCAGCAAAGACATAAGGACAGAGATAGGCAGCAGTGACTTTTCGACAGAAAGAGGCAGCAGGGATGTAGGTACAGAGAGAGAGGCAACAGGGATGTAGGGACAGAGAAAGAGAGAGACAGCAGTGATGTAGGGGCAGATAGAAAGACAGCAGGGACATAGGGAGAGATAGAGAGGCAGTAGAGATGTAGGGACAGATAGAGAGGCAGCAGTGACATAGGGACAGAGAGAGACAGACTACAGGGACATAGGGACAGATAGAGAGGCAGCAGAGATGTAGGGACAGATAGAGAGGCAGCAGGGACATAGGGACAGAGAGAGAGGCAGCAGGGATGTAGGACAGATAGGGAGGCAGCAGGGACATAGGGACTGAGAGAAAGGCAGCAGGGATGTAGGGAAAGAGAGAGAGGCAACAGGGACGTAGGGACAGAGAGAGAGGCAGAAGGGACATAGGGACAGATAGAGAGGCAGCAGAAACGTAGGGACAGATAGAGAGGCAGCAGGGACAAAGGGACAGAGAGTGAGAGGCAGCATGGATGCAGGGCCAGATAGGGAGACAGCAGGGACATAGGGACAGAGAGAAAGGCAGCAGGGATGTAAGGAAAGAGAGAGAGGCAACAGGGACATAGGGACAGAGAGAGAGGCAACAGGGACGTAGGGACAGATAGAAAGGCAGCAGGGACATAGGGACAGAGAGAGAGGCAGCAGGGATGTTGGGACAGATAGGGAGGCACAGCAGGGACAAAGGGACACATACAAAGGCAGCAGGGACATAGGTAAAGAGAAAGAGGCAGCAGGGACGTAGGAACAGAGAGAGAGGCAACATGGACGTAGGACTGAGGAGTTCATTCCGACCTGATCATACGCTGCTATTTTTCGCAGCGCAGCGATCAGGTCACTACTGCGCATGAGTATGCACCGCAATGCGTAGGCACGTGGTACGGGTACAAAGCGGATCATTGTTGTGTGATGGATTTAATGAAGAATCAATTCGCACAGCCGATCGCAAGGAGATTGACAGGAAGAAAGGGTTATTGATGTCAACTGACTGTTTTCTGGGAGTGTTTGTAAAAATGCAGGCATGTTCAAGAGTTTGCAGGGCGGGTGTCTGACGTCAATTCAGGGAATGGACAGGCTGAAGTGATTGCAGCGGCTGAGTAAGTTCTGAGCTACTCAGAAACTGCACAAACTATTTTTGTACCGCTCGGCTGCACATGCGATCGCACCCTTGCACAGCAAATATACACTCCCCGGTGGGCGGCGACTATGTGTTCGCACAGCTGCACAAAGTAGCTAGCGAGCGATCAACTCGGAATGACCCCCCAGAGAGAGAGAGGCAGCAGTGACGTAGGGACAGATAGAGACACAGCAGGAACGTATCCCTGGCGGTCGGGATGCTAAAAATCACGACAATGGCAAGGTAAGTTAGTTACGTTACCCCAATGGCCCCCTAACCTTAACCCTCACATCCCACAGCCTAAACCTAAACCCCCCCCCACACACACACCCGCAGCCTAAACCTAAAACTCCCTTCCCGCAGTTTTAACCTAACATCTCCCTCCCCCGCAGCTCAATTCTAAACCTCACCCTTGGTGCCTAAATCTAACCCCCTCTCCCCGCAGCCTTGCATACCAGTCCACACTCGTTCGGGATCCCGGGTCCGGGATGGTGATCCTTGTCGGGATGCCGGCTATGACATTTCAACCAGTATCGGGATTCCTGCATCTGTATTTTGACCGCCGGGATCCTGCTCGGATCCTGTAGGAACAGATAGAGGCAGCAGGGACGTAGGGACAGATAGAGGCAGCACTGACATAGGGACAGAGAGACGACTCGGGGATGTAGGGACAGAGAGAGAATGTAGGGACATAGGACAGAGAGAGGATGCAGGGACGTAGGGACAGAGAGATCCAGCAGGGACAGACAGAGGCAGCAGGAACATAGGGACAGAGAGAGCGGCAGCAGAGATGTAGGGACAAAGAGGCGGCAGGGAGTGTATATATCTATGGACAGTGGACAGTATTAATGTAATATATTTTAAAAAATAAAGTTTTTGGAATTGAGGAAAAACCCCACTCTTGGAAACTTTATTTAGACAGTACACTCCATCCCACCCTCCTCCAGGACCGGGACCCCCGTGTGCCTGCATAGGGAGGATGTCCTCCATGGACAGCCTCTTCAAGTGATCAGCGGCAGCTAGCAGCTGCGGAATCAGTGTGCCCGGGGCAGGTGTACAGGGGGTCAGCCAGGGAGCAGAAGATGAGAGAGGGCAGAGAGCAGCCCTCTCCCCCGGCCCCATGGCTCTCTGCAGCCGAAGAACTACTGCAGCTCCAGCCTGGGGGGATTGGTGGAGCCGCCGCTGTGGGCCGAACAAGCTGCTGGGCAGGGAGCGTGTATCCCACCACCAACTGCTTCATGGGAGGGTGGTGGGGACACTTGTGCCTCTTCTTCGTGGGGGGAGCCACGGACTTACAGTTGACTGGGTGCAGGGGGAGCTGCAGGCCCTGGAAACGTCTCAGGTCCCATAGCAGCTACACCCTTGGTAGTTACGCCACTGCCCTGTCCCTCTGCCACAATGTTTTATGCAGGCCCCTGCCAAAATGTGGGAGGGCGCTATGTCACCTGTCCCATGATATGCGTCCTCCCACATCGGCCAGACTGTTATCGACGCTAGCTGTAGTAGCGTGCGGATAGGCTGTGAGGACGCCACGCGGTGCTGGGCATTGAGTAGACACGGATATGATGTCAGAGGCTGCTGTGGAGACGAAGGAAACAAGCAACGCCAGCTGGGAGGAGACGAAGAGAGCAGGGAGGCATAACATGTTGAAAAGTGCAGTTGATACATACAGTAAAGCAGCGTCTCTCTATAGTCGGCAGCGGCTCCCTAAAGACACATGTGGCACATTCGCTAATGTAATTGCCGCTATGCACGCCCCTTAAGCAGGTGCAAAATCACATGTAATACATTCGGAGGAAGCAGTTACAGTAGGATATAACGGGGGTAATTACAAGTTGATCGCAGCAGGATTTTTGATAGCAACTGGGCAAAACCATGTGCACTGCAGGGGAGGCAGATATAACATGTGCAGAGAGAGTTAGATTTGGGTGGGTTATAGTGTTTCTGTGTAGGGTAAATACTGGCTGCTTTATTGTTACACTGCAAATTAGATTGCAGATTGAACACACCCCACCCAAATCAAACTCTCTCTGTACATGTTAAATCTGCCTCCCCTGCAGTGCACATGGTTTTGCCCAACTGCTAAAAAATTTCCTGCTGCAATCAACTTGGAATTACCCCCAACGTGCGCTATGTGCAAAATGCACATACCGCACGTTCTTACATATGCCCCATTGTCTCTTCTCATGTATTGTAGGAGTTAATCTGGTGTCTCTGCAATCACCTGCACTTGGGAACTGCTACATAACCCTGCCTCTCACCAAGAAATTGGTGGTCATTTATGTTTTCATGTGATTGTTGGTTCTGTTCATGCTTTCTGAGTTTACCAAGTCATGTTTACTGCTTCAGCACGGTGCTATGCTTCATGTCAGCTCTGACTCGCTGTGCCTGGATCCTGCTGTTACCGGTCATGTTTATTTGATTACTGGATCCATGTTTCTGCATATTTCTCTGTTCTGGACTTTGGGGGTGATTCAGACCTGATCGCTGTGCTGCTAACTTTGCTGTTCTGCGTTCATATAGTCGCTGCCCAAGGGGGAGTGTAAATTCGCCGTGCAAATGTGCGAACACATGTGTACGCCGAGCTGCAAAAATCCAGTGTGTGCAGTCTATGCGCAGCCCAGAACTTACTCCTACAGTGCGATGAGAACAGGCTGATCGGGGCCGGAGCTGACCTCACACACCCTCCCTGAAAACGCTTGGGAACACCTGCGTTTTCCCTGACACTCCCAGTAAACTGTCAGTTACCGCCCACAAACGGCCTCTTCCTGTCAATCACCTTGCGAACGCCTGTACAAATAAAAATTTTGCACCATCCTGTCGCTGACCGGCGATGCCCGTTGTTGTTGGCCGATGCGCGTGTGTATTGCGGTGCATACGCATGCGCAGTCTATTGCTGATCGCCCCCTGTGCGAAAACACACTGCAGTGATCAGGTCTGATACCACAGCAGGCGGTATCAACCACCATACGTATAACATTTAATTCAAGATAAGGACTTCACCGCATCAGAGGAATCTTATCACGTCGCCGTAATCCACACGCTGATGCGGTGAAGTCCTTATCTTGAATTAAATGTTATACGTACGGTGGTTGATACCGCCTGCTGTGGTACGTCACCTGTCATTTGTATGCGGAAAGTTGTTGGAATAAATTCATTTTTAAACGGATTCATGCACTATGGAGCGCACATTTGTATTCGATTTATATATATATATATATATATAGTGGAAGAAACGAGGCGGCACTCAGAGACTTTCACTTCTATAATACAATTGTGCAAATAGTGCAAATGGTCACATCAACGTTTCGGGGACCTAGTCCCTTTCTTCAGGATAACAGTGGTGCAAAACAAGAGTGTTTAAATAAGGTTAGAAACACTTACCCCCTGACCCCATTCAGTCACATGCTGCAGCGTTTCTCTCTGGCCGCCCGCTCAGGAATTCCGCCCGGCTCACTGGCGCCTCGACGGGACCGGAAGTGACGTTGCGGAAGCGAGCCGCGTCACCATGGCAACCGCTCGAGGCATACTCACTGTCTGAGCGTCTCCTCCTGGCCGCGTCTCTCTCACTTCCGCCCAGACGTCCACAAGTACCGTCAAATCTGGAGCCACATCACGGAAGCCAGCTGCGTTACCATGGTAACGCTGTCTGCTGTGAGTACACATAATACAAAAAAATAAAATAAGTGACAAAGTAAGATGACCTTGAAAGGTCAATATGAAAGTGACATGTCATAATAAAGTGCTAGTGCAAGCTACAAAGCAGTTGAAAACATCAATTAAAAACATCCATAGGTGCAAAGAGAAATGTACATAGTGACACCTCTAATATTATGATAACCTACTGATATATATCAAATATGGCAACAACATAAGAGCTCGAACATTTTTTGGTAACCTGTGGCTTATGAAGAAATGGTGAAAGCACAAGCGCATAGCGCCCAGACTGCATGGCTTCACCTTTCTTACATGTCTGGCACAAACTCATGTAAGAAAGGTGAAGCCATGCAGTCTGGGCGCTATGCGCTTGTGCTTTCACCATTTCTTCATAAGCCACAGGTTACCCAAAAATGTTCGAGCTCTTATGTTGTTGCCATATTTGATATATATCAGTAGGTTATCATAATATTAGAGGTGTCACCAGTGCCGTAACTAGGCATTTTAGCGCTGTGTGCAAGAAACGACAGTGGCGCCCCCCCCACCATGTAAGATAGGGGCAGTGCGCGCCGCAGGCGCGTGAAAAATTTATAGGGGCGTGGCTTCACGGGGAAGGGGCGTGGCCACAAAATAATAGCAATTCATACTATGGTGCACAGTAGTCTACATTATTCAAATGACGCTGCACAGTAGCGCCACTACACCAGGTAGAGCCCCTTTTATACATTACAGCAGACAGCGTCCCCCTTTTTACATATTACGGCAGCCAGTCCCCCTTTTTACACATTGCGGCAGCCAGGCCCCCTCTTTACACATTGCGGCAGCCAGGCCTCCTTTTTACACATTGCGGCAGCCAGGAACCCATTTTACACATTGCGGCAGCCAGGATCCCTTTTTACACATTGCGGCAGCCAGACCCCTTTTTATACATTGCGGCAGCCAGGACCCCTTTTTACACATTACGGCAGCCAGTCCCCCTTTTTACACATTGCGGCAGCCAGGACCCCATTTTACACATTGCGGCAGCCAGGCCCCCTCTTTACACATTGCGGCAACCAGACCCCCTTTTTACTCATTGCGGCAGCCAGGACCCCATTTTACACATTGCGGCAGCCAGGCCCCCTTTTTACACATTGCGGCAGTCAGGACCCCTTTTTACACATTGCGGCAGCCAGGACCCCTTTTTACACATTGCAGCAGCCAGGTCCCCTCTTTACACATTGCGGCAGCCAGGCCCCCTTTTTACACATTGCGGCAGCCAGGCCCCCTCTTTACACATTGCGGCAGCCAGGCCCCCTTTTTACACATTGCGGCAGCCAGGACCCCATTTTACACATTGCGGCAGCCAGGACCCCTTTTTACACATTGCGGCAGCCAGACCCCCTTTTAATACATTGCGGCAGCCAGGACCCCTTTTTACACATTACGGCAGCCAGGCCCCCTTTTTACACATTGCGGCAGCCAGGACCCCATTTTACACATTGCGGCAGCCAGGACCCCCCCTTTTTACACATTGCGGCAGCCAGACCCCCTTTTTATACATTGCGGCAGCCAGGACCCCATTTTACACATTGCGGCAGCCAGGACCCCCCCCTTTTTACACATTGCAGCAGCCAGACCCCCTTTTTATACATTGCGGCAGCCAGGACCCCTTTTTACACATTGCGGCAGACGGTGTCCCCCTGAGAGAGAGAGAGAGAGAGAGAGAGAGAGAGAGAGAAAGAGAGAGAGAGAGAGAGATACTTACCTTCTCCCCGCTGACAGGCTCCTCGTGCTGGCATCTCCCTCTCGGTGCAGGCAGTGAGATGAGAAGGAGGAGGAGGGAGGGGGAGCAGGGAGCCGCAGCAGCGCTATTTGATTGGTAGTAAGCGCCGCTGCAGCATCCCCCTCTCCTTCTGTATTGGCTGCCCGGCGCTGCTATGGATGCTGGGATGAAGGAACCGCATCCCAGCATCCATAGCAGCGCCGGGCAGCCAATACAGAAGGAGAGGGGGATGCTGCAGCGGCGCTTACTACCAATCAAATAGCGCTGCTGCGGCTCCCTGCTCCCCCTCCCTCCTCCTCCTTGAACCCGGCGCTGGTCTCTTCTCCCTCCAGCCGCGCACGGCGCACACAGAGGCGGCATGTAATGAGTCAATTTGACTCATTACATGCCGCTGGCCGTTGCGCCCTCAGGGCAACTGCGCTGTGTGCCAAGCCCACTTGGCACACACGTAGTTACGGCCCTGGGTGTCACTATGTACATTTCTCTTTGCACCTTTGGATGTTTTTAATTGATGTTTTCAACTGCTTTGTAGCTTGCACTAGCACTTTATTATGACATGTCACTTTCATATTGTCCTTTCAAGGTCATCTTACTTTGTCACTTATTTTATTTTTTTGTATTATGTGTACTCACAGCAGACAGCGTTACCATGGTAACGCAGCTGGCTTCCGTGATGTGGCTCCTGATCTCGCGGTACTTGTGGACGTCTGGGCGGAAGTGAGAGAGACGCGGCCAGGAGGAGACGCTCAGACAGTGAGTATGCCCTCGAGCGGTTGCCATGGTGACGCGGCTCACTTCCGCAACGTCACTTCCGGTCCCGTCGAGGCGCCAGTGAGCCGGGCGGAAGTCCTGAGCGGGCGGCCAGAGAGAAACGCTGCAGCATGTGACTGAATGGGGTCAGGGGGTAAGTGTTTCTAACCTTATTTAAACACTCTTGTTTTGCACTACTGTTATCCTGAAGAAGGGGACTAGGTCCCCGAAACGTTGATGTGACCATTTGCACTATTTGCACAATTATATTATAGAAGTGAAAGTCTCTGAGTGCCGCCTCGTTTCTTCCACTGCATACTACCGGTCCCCGGTTGGGGAGGGCACCAGAGCAGCATCAGTCCAGCTTTGGACTTTGTGGAGTGCCGGAGCAGCTGTTTTCTTTATATATATATATATATATATATATATATATATAAAACATGTACTCATATGCTATAATGGTAAAGCATTGATAAAACATGGTGTTATGAAAAGAATCCATTGTGGCAAAATGAGGGACTTATCACATGCGTCTCCCTCCACTGGTAGACTTCAATTTTGGGGCTAAGTTCAAACAGATCAAAAAGAACACTTGGGCTAGTCAGCTTCATATAGGGAAAGGAGGAGCTGTCAGAATCATGGAAAAGAAGATATGGAGCTGAGAGGGGCTATTCTTGCTGAATGAGCTAATAGAAATGGATTGGTAATGATTAATAGAATGTGTGTTTGAGCACTCCATTGTTTGCCATCCTGACAAACACATGTTAAAATTATTTCACTAGAAACATGTGAACATCAGTTTGAGACACCCCGTGTGAGTGACTCATGGGAATGGACTGATAGAAATGATACATAAGGATACCTTCATCAGGGGATAGTAACAAGGCACAAGGATGTGGTGGTTTAAGTAGCCTGTAGTGTAGATGAAGAGACAGGCCATGCAGGGATGAGGTCACATGACCACAACATTAAGAAGTGGGTGGAAGTGCATGTCTCAGACCCAAGATGGTAAACAATAGAGCAGGCATTCCCAACCACGGTCCTCAAGGCACACCAACAGTGCAGGTTTTAGTGATATCCAGGCTGCAGCACAGATGATTAAATCAAAATAACTGAGCAACTAATTAATTCACCTGTGTTCAAGCCTGGATATCACTAAAACCTGCACTGTTAGTGTGCCTTGAGGACCGTGGTTGGGAATGCCTGCAATAGAGGCTTGCACTCCGCTACGAAGACAAATGCACAGGCTATATTGAATCATGAGAAAGGTATCAGAAGCTCAGGTGCATGACACCATACCCTCCAACATGACCCGCCCCACTAGGTACAAAATGCTCTGTTTCTGGACTTCCCTCTTAATTTATTATTGCCATCACCTGTGAAGAAACAGCTTTCTTATCATTGAACTAGTTCAACACAGGTGATGGAAATCATAAATTAAGAGGGAAGTCCAGAAACAGAGCATTTTGTACCTAGTGGGGCGGGTCATGTTGGAGGGTCTGTGACACTATGCCAGTGAGGTGACACCCCCTATGATGCAAATAATAGTAATGCCTCTTAGCATCATCTTAACACCTAATAAGATGCCCTATAGTGATAGTTATGTCAAGCAATATGCCTGTTAATAGCATTAATGTCCAACAGTATGGTCAGTTGCAGCAGTAATCCCAAATAGGTTCCCATCATTAACTGTAATGGCCAGTAAGATGTCCATTTGTAGCAGTGATGTCTATCAGTAATACAGGTATCTAGCAATAAACCATGATGTTGATGGCTTGTAATTGGTGTTCTCGGCTATGGCTGTACCTGGTTCTCTTAAACTTCTATTCCCCATGTCCCCAGCTCGACTCCACCTCCCACACTCTGCAGGTAGAGATGTTATCACAGCTTGACATCTGTCTGTTCGATATCTGTTGAGAGAGAGAGTGGCCAGCAGAAGGAGCAACCTGTGGTCTTATAAAACTTAAATGCCCCTCAGACCTCCACAAATGCCACTTTTGTGTCATCCTCCTCCTCTAGGTGCTCCTTTTGTATCATCAGACATCTCCAGCTACTTCTTATGCCTCATCAGACCCCTTCATATGCCCATTATGTGACATCATTACCCACCACATGTCCCTTATGTGCCACCAGAACTCGCCCTTGAATAATATCCCCAGGCCTGTAATATTGTCCTAGTGTGAGGGACAGCCTGGACAATATCACAGATTATTTTTTTCTGCTTACAGAGAGTATATACTTCTATGCACCCCCAGATTGAGGTTCACTTTGGAATAAGAAATAAACACACCATACAATCTCTCAGAGCCGTGGGCAGATTGCTTATTTATAGTTAATTTGGTATACATGTTCCAGGTCAGTAGAGGTGGGCAAGCCGTAGTTCTGTCTTGCCTAGTCAAGCAAAATGACTAGCTATGGCTCTTATCTTGACCCCGGGTCCTCTTCTCTGACTCCTCTCTGAGATGTTGCTGCTAGGGACCTGATGTCGCAATCACCCAACCATCCCCAGAGCGAAACCCCAGCGAGAACAGAAGCTGCCCTGCCCCAGCACAGCCAAGCCAGCGATCCAGCCATGCACTGCAGTTTGGGCATGGCACAGGTGTACACCGGTGACCTGCCTACCCTGTCCTATTCATTGGTAAATAAATGGTAACATGCTTGTTAGCAGCTGAGTTCATAATAATTAAATACTACTTCCACAAATATATAGAAAGAAGCTGCTGCTTTACATCTTCCTGCACTTTGTTGTTAGTACTGTACATACATATGTTGGGGGAGGCAAAGCACATTGTTGCATCTGAGCTCCCACTCACTAGTTACACCACTTTTGTGTCTCTCCTCATTCCAGTGGTTTGGAGGGAGTATAGTTTAAAATATAGAAATATTAAAATATTGAAATATTAAAGATGCACCACTACCTAGAAATGTATTTTCCTAATTCCCCTAACCATGCCCAGGTGGCAGCTACAGGCAGCCAATTTTGTCTGACACTGGCAACTCTGCAATACTGAACTGGCAAATCAATCACCATCTGTAAGTTTCAGTGGAGGAGAACCAATCACAAGCCACAATCTCCTGACTGCAGCTTGTGATTGGCTCTCTCTCACACTGTCCCCCGTTTTCGTCCAGATCCATGAGTTAAGTAACTTAAAGCTGCACTAGGACCAACAAAGAATATATTTCCTCCAATGTTCTCCGTCCATGTAGACAGTGCCACAGGTGCTGCTCTTCACAGTTAGGAAGGGGGCCAATTAATGACGTAGCGGAATTCAGCCATATAAGTGTTCAAACCCAATCATTATCAATAAACAGCGTATCCAGTTGATTAGTCAACAGCAACCATGTCTATGTTCATAAGGTCCACATGGTTGCTGATGTCAACACAATGTTGACATCAGAATATTAACATGGTTCAAACTGTAAAAAGGCATCAGGTTGACATCCTCAAACTGTCAACAGATTTACAATGTCGACATCTGAAACGTCAAAAGTTTAAAGATTAGGGTTAAAGTTAGGCGCCACCGGGAGGTTGAGGCAGAGGGGGAAAATTAGGGCTAGGGAGCGGGGGAGGAGGGGGTTAACGTTAGGTGCTAGAGGGAGGGTTAGAGGTAGGGATAATGTTTAGGAAATGGTGAAAGAATTACTCATTGGAACACTGTACCATCGTAGGTCCATGCCGGAAGTGGCTGTCAGTTGGCCTTTGGGACCCGGATGAAGACGCTAGAGAAGGTATGAGACCACTAGACCACAGGGGCAGTTTGTCATCAGTTCATTGTATCGATATATCAGGAATGTAGTCCTGGTCACTGTCGACATGCCAAGCATGCAGACATACTGCATGTCGACAGTTTGATCCTGTTGACAGTCTCATGTCTACCTGATGACTGTTGATAAGTCATGCCACACCCATAAAGAGAATAATATAAAAAAATATTAACCATGAACTACTGTAAGTTGTTTTTACTTATAAGATCCTGAATGCACACAAAAAAGTGTTAAAGGTGGTTTTTTTTTTTTTTTTTTTGCATTATTAATAAGTTACAATAATAAAAAAAAATGTTTTAAAAGAATATGCAATCTGGAAAACACAATTCCACTCCACACAAAGCAACTTGTTTTTTTTAATGTTCTTTTGCTTTCCATCCAGTTTGCATTTATTCAAAACCCATGACAGATATGGTTATGTAATTGTAGATTTATGCCTTTAGATTATGTACAGCGCTTCTAAAATATTACTGTGTTCCGAACTGCAGTTAACAATCCTCACTTAAAATAGTTTTCTTGTTCTTTGCTTATTTAGCTCACAAATTAGTTGACAACACTTCTAATTGGAGATGGATTATGGCCCTTACCCGGTTTACCTCAGACTGATTTGTTTCCCTTTCCAATGTAATAAGCAGAAAAAAATTCAAATTTGACCGCATTAGACGGAGAACTAGTAATACCCATTCATAGCAACATAAAGAAAATGATAAATGTCTGACAAGATCTTGGAAGAAGAACGATGCTAAAGACGTTGATCAAGGCTAAAAGCCAGATATTGTCACATATTTCTCCTAAATTGTCAATTAAATTGGATAAACCTATGTACGAGAGTCATGAAAGATTTAGTCTAATCGTTGCAGTCATGCATTTTTACCATTACTTGCTTCACTTGCGTTCACGCAGATATTTTTATACTTTGGTATTTAACTTGTGGTATTGAGGTATGCATTATGTGGAACGGACACATTTATATCATGCCTAACTAGCCTCTGGTGTTTACTGCCCACAAACCTACCATACATTACCATATTTTTTTCCTCAGCTTAGTAATTATTTAGCACTAGGAAAATCAAGTGGAATTTTATTGAGCAATTGCACAATCATCTTAGTGTAAAATGGCCGTGTTTGCTTATTTATGTTGTCTTTTAATTTGCTGCCCTGACATTTTATTCTTTTTTACTAGTCTTAATATGCCGCTTTCGTGGCCTTGGGAGAGAAGTGGTGTAGACTGGATCTTTTGTCACATTATTTAAGAGGCATAAAGAAATCAAGCATATAGGGGGGAAAAAGCAAATAAACCAACACTCTCCGGGGAATTCTTAATTGAAAACATTAATAATAATTAAGTTGGTGTCCCAAGTAATACGTTGTCTATGTTCTGAAATGCCTATATTGCAAGTAAGAAAATAAAATAAAGGTAGAAAACAACAAATTAAGAAATGTTTACATTAACTCTTATGTACATTTTCCATATACCTTCTTATTAAACACAAAATTATTGTTGGGCATTAAAATGCAGACTAATACCCTTTTCAGACATGTATCAAAATCCTGTGTTGATGCATGTGAACGCGCGTCAACCTGGGATTTTGATATGTCTGAATGCAAATGACTTGGGACTAAGTCCCGGGCCCGTGACTCTTCTCCCGACCAGGGTCATGGAGATCAGACCCGCGAATTTGCCAGCATGATATACCCGGCAATTGGGTCTAGTATCTGAAAGGGATAAAAAGGGGTTATTCAGGATTGTTAACAAAAAAAAAAAAAACGCAATAATGGGCAAAACCATGTTTCACTAAAGGTGGGGCAGATGTACCATGTGCAGAGAGATTTAGATTTGAGTGGGTTGTATTATTTACGTGCATAGCAAATACTGGCTGCTTTATTTTTACACTGGAATTTAGATTTCAATTTGAAAACACCCCACCCAAATCTAACTCTCTCTGCACTTGTTACATCTGCCCCATCTACAGTGCAACATGGTTTTGCCAATTAATGTGCTTTTTTTGGTTTGCTAACAAACCTGAATAAGGTCCCAAGGTTCTGGTTCTGACTTGCATAATGTGGTTGCTGCAGTATTTGGCTGCTTCCAGAGATGGGAAGTCCTGTGCAAACATCTGCCTGTATTCTTATTTGGACTCATGAATGCGGCGCACTACCTGCAGCTCTCCAGCCACTAGAGTAGCTGTCACCCCTAGTATTAGCATACCGACACCATACTTGGTCTAAAAGATCCGACTGAAAATAATGTGATCTCTACTAGAGATGTGCACCGGAAATTTTTCGGGTTTTGTGTTTTGGTTTTGGGTTCGGTTCCGTGGCCGTGTTTTGGGTTCGAACGCGTTTTGGCAAAACCTCACCGAATTTTTTTTGTCGGATTCGGGTGTGTTTTGGATTCGGGTGTTTTTTTCAAAAAACCCTAAAAACAGCTTAAATCATAGAATTTGGGGGTCATTTTGATCCCAAAGTATTATTAACCTCAATAACCATAATTTCCACTCATTTTCAGTCTATTCTGAACACCTCACACCTCACAATATTATTTTTAGTCCTAAAATTTGCACCGAGGTCGCTGGATGACTAAGCTCAGCGACCCAAGTGGCCGACACAAACACCTGGCCCATCTAGGAGTGGCACTGCAGTGTCACGCAGGATGGCCCTTCCAAAAAACACTCCCCAAACAGCACATGACGCAAAGAAAAAAAGAGGCGCAATGAGGTAGCTGTGTGAGCAAGCTAAGCGACCCTAGTGGCCGACACAAACACCTGGCCCATCTAGGAGTGGCACTGCAGTGTCAGGCCGGATGGCCCTTCCAAAAAATACTCCCCAAACAGCACATGACGCAAAGAAAAAATAAAAGAGGCGCAATGAGGTAGCTGTGTGACTAAGATAAGTGACCCTAGTGGCCGACACAAACATCTGGCCCATCTAGGAGTGGCACTGCAGTGTCACGCAGGATGGCCCTTCCAAAAAACACTCCCCAAACAGCACATGACGCAAAGAAAAAAAGAGGCGCAATGAGGTAGCTGTGTGAGTAAGCTAAGCGACCCTAGTGGCCGACACAAAGACCTGGCCCATCTAGGAGTGGCACTGCAGTGTCAGGCTGGATGGCCCTTCCAAAAAATACTCCCCAAACAGCACATGACGCAAAGAAGAAAAAAAAGAGGCGCAATGAGGTAGCTGTGTGACTAAGATAAGTGACCCTAGTGGCCGACACAAACACCTGGCCCATCTAGGAGTGGCACTGCAGTGTCACGCAGGATGGCCCTTCCAAAAAACACTCCCCAAACAGCACATGACGCAAAGAAAAATGAAAGAAAAAAGAGGTGCAAGATGGAATTGTCCTTGGGCCCTCCCACCCACCCTTATGTTGTATAAACAGGACATGCACACTTTAACCAACCCATCATTTCAGTGACAGGGTCTGCCACACGACTGTGACTGAAATGACGGGTTGGTTTGGACCTCCACCAAAAAAGAAGCAATTAATCTCTCCTTGCACAAACTGGCTCTACAGAGGCAAGATGTCCACCTCATCATCATCCTCCGATTCATCACCGTGTACATCCCCCTCCTCACAGATTATCAATTCGTCCCCACTGGAATCCACCATCACAGCTCCCTGTGTACTTTGTGGAGGCAATTGCTGCTGGTGAATGTCTCCATGGAGGAATTGATTATAATTAATTTTAATGAACATCATCTTCTCCACATTTTCTGGAAGTAACCTCGTACGCCGATTGCTGACAAGGTGAGCGGCGGCACTAAACACTCTTTCGGAGTACACACTTGTGGGAGGGCAACTTAGGTAGAATAAAGCCAGTTTGTGCAAGGGCCTCCAAATTGCCTCTTTTTCCTGCCAGTATACGTACGGACTGTCTGACGTGCCTACTTGGATGCGGGCACTCATATAATCCTCCACCATTCTTTCAATGGTGAGAGAATCATATGCAGTGACAGTAGACGACATGTCCGTAATCGTTGGCAGGTCCTTCAGTCCGGACCAGATGTCAGCATCAGCAGTCGCTCCAGACTGCCCTGCATCACCGCCAGCGGGTGGGCTCGGAATTCTGAGCCTTTTCCTCGCACCCCCAGTTGCGGGAGAATGTGAAGGAGGAGATGTTGACAGGTCGCGTTCCGCTTGACTTGACAATTTTCTCACCAGCAGTTCTTTGAACCCCTGCAGACTTGTGTCTGCCGGAAAGAGAGATCCAAGGTAGGTTTTAAATCTAGGATCGAGCACGGTGGCCAAAATGTAGTGCTCTGATTTCAACAGATTGACCACCCGTGAATCCTTGTTAAGCGAATTAAGGGCTCCATCCACAAGTCCCACATGCTTAGCGGAATCGCTCAGTGTTAGCTCCTCCTTCAATGTCTCCAGCTTCTTCTGCAAAAGCCTGATGAGGGGAATGACCTGACTCAGGCTGGCAGTGTCTGAACTGACTTCACGTGTGGCAAGTTCAAAAGGTTGCAGAACCTTGCACAACGTTGAAATCATTCTCCACTGCGCTTGAGACAGGTGCATTCCACCTCCTATATCGTGGTCAGTTGTATAGGCTTGAATGGCCTTTTGCTGCTCCTCCAACCTCTGAAGCATATAGAGGGTTGAATTCCACCTCGTTACCACTTCTTGCTTCAGATGATGGCAGGGCAGGTTCAGGCGTTTTTGGTGTTACTCCAGTCTTCTGTACGTGGTGCCTGTACGCCGAAAGTGTCCCGCAATTCTTCTGGCCACCGACAGTATCTCTTGCACGCCCCTGTCGTTTTTTAAATAATTCTGCACCACCAAATTCAAGGTATGTGCAAAACATGGGACGTGCTGGAATTTGCCCATATTTAATGCACACACAATATTGCTGGCGTTGTCCGATGCCACAAATCCACAGGAGAGTCCAATTGGGGTAAGCCATTCTGCGATGATCTTCCTCAGTTGCCGTAAGAGGTTTTCAGCTTTGTGCGTATTCTGGAAAGCGGTGATACAAAGCGTAGCCTGCCTAGGAAAGAGTTGGCGTTTGCGAGATGCTGCTACTGGTGCCGCCGCTGCTGTTCTTGCGGCGGGAGTCAATACATCTACCCAGTGGGCTGTCACAGTCATATAGTCCTGAGTCTGCCCTGCTCCACTTGTCCACATGTCCGTGGTTAAGTGGACATTGGGTACAACTGCATTTTTTAGGACACTGGTGAGTCTTTTTCTGAGGTCTGTGTACATTTTCGGTATCGCCTGCCTAGAGAAATGGAACCTAGATGGTATTTGGTACCGGGGACACGGTACCTCAATCAAGTCTATAGTTGGCTCTGCAGTAATGATGGATACCGGAACCACGTTTCTCACCGCCCAGGATGCCAAGGCCTCAGTTATCCGCTTTGCAGCAGGATGACTGCTGTGATATTTCATCTTCCTCGCAAAGGACTGTTGGACAGTCAATTGCTTCTTGGTGGAAGTAGTAAAAGTCGTCTTACGACTTCCCCTCTGGGATGACCATCGACTCCCAGCAGCAACAACAGCAGCGCCAGCAGCAGTAGGCGTTACACGCAAGGATGCATCGGTGGAATCCCAGGCAGGAGAGGACTCGTCAGAATTGCCAGTGACATGGCCTGCAGGACTATTGGCATTCCTGGGGAAGGAGGAAATTGACACTGAGGGAGTTGGTGGGGTGGTTTGCGTGAGCTTGGTTACAAGAGGAAGGGATTTACTGGTCAGTGGACTGCTTCCGCTGTCGCCCAAAGTTTTTGAACTTGTCACTGACTTATGATGAATGCGCTGCAGGTGACGTATAAGGGAGGATGTTCCGAGGTGGTTAACGTCCTTACCCCTACTTATTACAGCTTGACAAAGGCAACACACGGCTTGACAAATGTTGTCCGCATTTCTGTTGAAATACTTCCACACCGAAGAGCTGATTTTTTTGGTATTTTCACCAGGCATGTCAATGGCCATATTCCTCCCACGGACAACAGGTGTCTCCCCGGGTGCCTGACTTAAACAAACCACCTCACCATCAGAATCCTCCTTGTCAATTTCCTCCCCAGCGCCAGCAACACCCATATCCTCCTCATCCTGGTGTACTTCAACACTGACATCTTCAATCTGACTATCAGGAACTGGACTGCGGGTGCTCCTTCCAGCACTTGCAGGGGGCGTGCAAATGGTGGAAGGCGCATGCTCTTCACGTCCAGTGTTGGGAAGGTCAGGCATCGCAACCGACACAATTGGACTCTCCTTGTGGATTTGTGATTTCGAAGAACGCACAGTTCTTTGCTGTGCTTTTGCCAGCTTAAGTCTTTTCATTTTTCTAGCGAGAGGCTGAGTGCTTCCATCCTCATGTGAAGCTGAACCACTAGCCATGAACATAGGCCAGGGCCTCAGCCGTTCCTTGCCACTCCGTGTGGTAAATGGCATATTGGCAAGTTTACGCTTCTCCTCCGACGATTTTATTTTAGATTTTTGAGTCCTTTTTTTACTGATATTTTGTGTTTTGGATTTTACATGCTCTGTACTATGACATTGGGCATCGGCCTTGGCAGACGACGTTGATGGAATTTCATTGTCTCGGCCATGACTAGTGGCAGCAGCTTCAGCACGAGGTGGAAGTGGATCTTGATCTTTCCCTATTTTTGGAACCTCAACATTTTTGTTCTCCATATTTTAACAGGCACAACTAAAAGGCACCTCAGGTAAACAATGGAGATGGATGGATACTAGTATACTTATGGATGACGAGTGACTGACGACACAGAGGTAGCTACAGCCGTGGACTACCGTACTGCGTCTGCTAGTATAGAGATGATAATGATATAAAAAATATATATATATCACTACTGCAGGTATATATAATATAATGACGGACCTGATGGACACTGTCAGCAGACTCCTAAACTACTAGTATGAAGAAGATAGAAAAAAAAACCCCACCACAGGTAGGTATACAATTATGGACGAGCACTGATGACACAGAGGTAGCTACAGCCGTGGACTACCGTACTGCGTCTGCTAGTATAGAGATGATAATGATATAAAAAATCTATATATATATCACTACTGCAGGTATATATAATATAATGACGGACCTGCTGGACACTGTCAGCAGACTCCTAAACTACTAGTATGAAGAAGATAGAAAAAAAAACCCCACCACAGGTAGGTATACAATTATGGACGAGCACTGACGACACAGAGGTAGCTACAGCCGTGGACTACCGTACTGCGTCTGCTAGTATAGAGATGATAATGATATAAAAAATAATAAGATTTTACTTACCGATAAATCTATTTCTCGTAGTCCGTAGTGGATGCTGGGGACTCCGTCAGGACCATGGGGGATTAGCGGCTCCGCAGGAGACAGGGCACAAAAATAAAGCTTTAGGATCAGGTGGTGTGCACTGGCTCCTCCCCCTATGACCCTCCTCCAAGCCTCAGTTAGGATACTGTGCCCGGACGAGCGTACACAATAAGGAAGGATTTTGAATCCCGGGTAAGACTCATACCAGCCACACCAATCACACCGTACAACTTGTGATCTGAACCCAGTTAACAGTATGACAAACGTAGGAGCCTCTGAACAGACGGCTCACAACAATAACAACCCGATTTTTTTGTAACAATAACTATGTACAAGTATTGCAGACAATCCGCACTTGGGATGGGCGCCCAGCATCCACTACGGACTACGAGAAATAGATTTATCGGTAAGTAAAATCTTATTTTCTCTGACGTCCTAGTGGATGCTGGGGACTCCGTCAGGACCATGGGGATTATACCAAAGCTCCCAAACGGGCGGGAGAGTGCGGATGACTCTGCAGCACCGAATGAGAGAACTCCAGGTCCTCTTTAGCCAGGGTATCAAATTTGTAGAATTTTACAAACGTGTTCTCCCCCGACCACGTAGCTGCTCGGCAGAGTTGTAATGCCGAGACCCCTCGGGCAGCCGCCCAGGATGAGCCCACCTTCCTTGTGGAATGGGCCTTGACAGATTTAGGCTGTGGCAGGCCTGCCACAGAATGTGCAAGTTGAAATGTGCTACAAATCCAACGAGCAATCGTCTGCTTAGAAGCAAGAGCACCCAGTTTGTTGGGTGCATACAGGATAACAGCAAGTCAGTTTTCCTGACTCCAGCCGTCCTGGAAACCTATATTTTCAGGGCCCTGACAACATCTAGCAACTTGGAGTCCTCCAAGTCCCTAGTAGCCGCAGGTACCACAATAAGCTGGTTCAGGTGAAACGCTGACACCACCTTAGGAAGAAACTGGGGACGAGTCCGCAGCTCTGCCCTGTCCGAATGGACAATCAGATATGGCTTTTGTGAGACAAAGCCGCCAATTCTGACACTCGCCTGGCCGAGGCCAGGGCCAACAGCATGGTCACTTTTCATGTGAGATATTTCAAATCCACAGATTTGAGCGGTTTAAAATGTGATTTGAGGAATCCCAGAACTACGTTGAGATCCCACAGTGCCACTGGAGGCACAAAAAGGGGGTTGTATATGCAATACTCCCTTGACAAACTTCTGGACTTCAGGAACTGAAGCCAATTCTTTCTGGAAGAAAATTGACAGGGCCGAAATTTGAACCTTAATGGACCCCAATTTGAGGCCCATAGACACTCCTGTTTGCAGGAAATGCAGGAATCGACCGAGTTGAAATTTCTTCGTGGGGCCTTCCTGGCCTCACACCACGCAACATATTTTCGCCACATGTGGTGATAATGTTTTGCGGTCACCTCCTTCCTGGCTTTGACCAGGGTAGGAATGACCTCTTCCGGAATGCCTTTTTCCCTTAGGATCTGGCGTTCCACCGCCATGCCGTCAAACGCAGCCGCGGTAAGTCTTGGAACAGACCTGGTACTTGCTGAAGCAAGTCCCTTCTTAGCGGCAGAGGCCATGAGTCCTCTGTGAGCATTTCTTGAAGTTCCGGGTGCCACGTCCTTCTTGGCCAATCCGGAGCCACGAATATAGTTCTTACTCCTCTACGTCTTATAATTCTCAGTACCTTGGGTATGAGAAGCAGAGGAGGGAACACATACACCGACTGGTACACCCACGGTGTTACCAGAACGTCCACAGCTATTGTTTGAGGGTCTCTTGACCTGGCGCAATACCTGTCCAGTTTTTTGTTCAGGCGGGACGCCATCATGTCCACCTTTGGTCTTTCCCAACGGTTCACAATCATGTGGAATACTTCCCGATGAAGTCCCCACTCTCCCGGGTGGAGGTCGTGCCTGCTGAGGAAATCTACTTCCCAGTTGTCCACTCCCGGAATGAACACTGCTGACAGTGCTATCACATGATTTTTCGCCCAGCGAAGAATCCTTGCAGTTTCTGCCATTGCCCTCCTGCTTCTTGTGCCGCCCTGTCTGTTTACGTGGGCGACTGCCGTGATGTTGTCCCACTGGATCAATACCGGCTGACCTTGAAGCAGAGGTCTTGCTAAGCTTAGAACATTGTAAATTGCCCTTAGCTCCAGTATATTTATGTGGAGAGAAGTCTCCAGACTTGATCACACTCCCCGGAATTTTTTTTTCCCTGTGTGACTGCTCCCCAGCCTCTCAGGCTGGCATCCGTGGTCACCAGGACCCAGTCCTGAATGCCGAATCTGCGGCCCTTTAGTAGATGAGCACTCTGCAGCCACCGCAGAAGAAAACACCCTTGTCCTTGGAGACAGGGTTATCCGCTGATGCATCTGAAGATGCGATCCGGACCATTTTTCCAGCAGATCCCACTGAAAAGTTCTTGCGTGAAATCTGCCGAATGGAATCGCTTCGTAAGAAGCCACCATTTTTCCCAGGACCCTTGTGCAATGATGCAATGACACTTTTCCTGGTTTTAGGAGGTTCCTGACTAGCTCGGATAACTCCCTGGCTTTCTTCTCCGGGAGAAACACCTTTTTCTGGACTGTGTCCAGAATCATCCCTAGGAACAGCAGACGTGTCGTCGGAAACAGCTGCGGTTTTGGAATATTTAGAATCCACCCGTGCTGTCGTAGAACTACTTGAGATAGTGCTACGCCGACCTCCAACTGTTCTCTGGACCTTGCCCCTATCAGGAGATCGTCCATTTTCTTTGAAGAAGAATCATCATTTCGGCCATTACCTTGGTAAGGACCCGGGGTGCCGTGGACAATCCAACCGGCAGCGTCTGAAACTGATAGTGACAGTTCTGTACCACGAACCTGAGGTACCCTTGGTGAGAAGGGCAAAATTGGGACATGGAGGTAAGCATCCCAGATGTCCCGGGACACCATATAGTCCCCTTCTTCCTGGTTCGCTATCACTGCTCTGAGTGACTCCATCTTGATTTGAACCTTTGTATGTAAGTGTTCAAATATTTCAGATTTAGAATAGGTCTCACCGAGCCGTCTGGCTTCAGTACCACAATATAGTGTGGAATAATACCCCTTTCCTTGTTGTAGGAGGGGTACTTTGATTATCACCTGCTGGGAATACAGCTTGTGAATTGTTTCCACTACTGCCTCCCTGTCGGAGGGAGACGTTGGTAAAGCAGACTTCAGGAACCTGCGAGGGGGAGACGTCTCGAATTTCCAATCTGTACCCCTGGGATACTACTTGTAGGATCCAGGGGTCCACTTGCGAGTGAGCCCACTGCGTGCTGAAACTCTTGAGACGACCCCCCCACCACACCTGAGTCCGCTTGTACGGCCCCAGCGTCATGCTGAGGACTTGGCAGAAGCGGTGGAGGGCTTCTGTTCCTGGGAATGGGCTGCCTGCTGCAGTCTTCTTCCCTTTCCTCTATCCCATGGCAGATATGACTGGCCTTTTGCCCGCTTGCCCTTATGGGGACGAAAGGACTGAGGCTGAAAAGACGTTGTCTTTTTCTCCTTTATACGGCAATACTTCCATGTGCCGTTTGGAATCTGCATCACCTGACCACTGTCGTGTCCATAAACAACTTCTGGCAGATATGGACATCGCACTTACTCTTGATGCCAGAGTGCAAATATCCCTCTGTGCATCTCGCATATATAGAAATGCATCCTTTAAATGCTCTATAGTCAATAAAATACTGTCCCTGTCAAGGGTATCAATATTTTCAGTCAGGGAATCCGACCAAGCCACCCCAGCGCTGCACATCCAGGCTGAGGCGATCGCTGGTCGCAGTATAACACCAGTATGTGTGTATATACTTTTTTGGATATTTTCCAGCCTCCTATCAGCTGGCTCCTTGAGGGCGGCCCTATCTGGAGACGGTACCGCCACTTGTTTTGATAAGCGTGTGAGCGCCTTATCCACCCTAAGGGGTGTTTCCCAACGCGCCCTAACTTCTGGCGGGAAAGGGTATACCGCCAATAATTTTCTATCGGGGGAAACCCACGCATCATCACACACTTCATTTAATTTATCTGATTCAGGAAAAACTACAGGTAGTTTTTTCACACTCCACATAATACCCTTTTTTGTGGTACTTGTAGTATCAGAAATATGTAACACCTCCTTCATTGCCCTTAACAAGTAACGTGTGGCCCTAAAGGAAAATACGTTTGTTTCTTCACCGTCGACACTGGAGTCAGTGTCTGTGTCTGTGTCGACCGACTGAGGTAAAAGGACGTTTTAACGCCCCTGACGGTGTTTGAGACGCCTGGACAGGTACTAATTGGTTTGCCGGCCGTCTCATGTCGTCAACCGACCTTGCAGCGTGTTGACATTATCACGTAATTCCTTAAATAAGCCATCCATTCCGGTGTCGACTCCCTAGAGAGTGACATCACCATTACAGGCAATTGCTCTGCCTCCTCACCAACATCGTCCTCATACATGTCGACACACACGTACCGACACACAGCACACACAGGGAATGCTCTGATAGAGGACAGGACCCCACTAGCCCTTTGGAGAGACAGAGGGAGAGTTTGCCAGCACACACCAAAACGCTATAATTATACAGGGACAACCTTTATATAAGTGTTTTTCCCTTATAGCATCTTAATATATATAATCATATCGCCAAATAAGTGCCCCCCCTCTCTGTTTTAACCCTGTTTCTGTAGTGCAGTGCAGGGGAGAGCCTGGGAGCCTTCCCACCAGCATTTCTGTGAGGGAAAATGGCGCTGTGTGCTGAGGAGAATAGGCCCCGCCCCCTTTTCGGCGGGCTTCTTCTCCCGTTTTTCTGAGACCTGGCAGGGGTTAAATACATCCATATAGCCCCAGGGGCTATATGTGATGTATTTTTTAGCCAGAACAAGGTATTCTCATTGCTGCCCAGGGCGCCCCCTGCAGCGCCCTGCACCCTCCGTGACCGCTGGTGTGAAGTGTGTGACAACAATGGCGCACAGCTGCAGTGCTGTGCGCTACCTCATGAAGACTGAAAAGTCTTCTGCCGCCGGTTTCTGGACCTCTTCACTTTTCGGCATCTGCAAGGGGGTCGGCGGCGCGGCTCCGGGACCGGACTCCATGGCTGGGCCTGTGTTCGATCCCTCTGGAGCTAATGGTGTCCAGTAGCCTAAGAAGCCAATCCATCCTGCACGCAGGTGAGTTCACTTCTTCTCCCCTAAGTCCCTCGTTGCAGTGAGCCTGTTGCCAGCAGGACTCACTGTAAAATAAAAAACCTAAAAACTTTTTCTAAGCAGCTCTTTAGGAGAGCCACCTAGATTGCACCCTGCTCGGACGGGCACAAAAACCTAACTGAGGCTTGGAGGAGGGTCATAGGGGGAGGAGCCAGTGCACACCACCTGATCCTAAAGCTTTATTTTTGTGCCCTGTCTCCTGCGGAGCCGCTAATCCCCCATGGTCCTGACGGAGTCCCCAGCATCCACTAGGACGTCAGAGAAATATATATATCACTACTGCAGGTATATATAATATAATGACGGACCTGCTGGACACTGTCAGCAGACTCCTAAACTACTAGTATGAAGAAGATAGAAAAAAAAAACCCACCACAGGTAGGTATACAATTATGGACGAGCACTGACGACACAGAGGTAGCTACAGCCGTGGACTACCGTACTGCGTCTGCTAGTATAGAGATGATAATGATATAAAAAATATATATATATCACTACTGCAGGTATATATAATATAATGACAGACCTGCTGGACACTGTCAGCAGACTCCTAAACTACTAGTATGAAGAAGATAGAAAAAAAAACCCCACCACAGGTAGGTAAACAATTATGGACGAGCACTGACGACACAGAGGTAGCTACAGCCGTGGACTACCGTACTGCGTCTGCTAGTATAGAGATGATAATGATATAAAAAATATATATATATCACTACTGCAGGTATATATAATATAATGACAGACCTGCTGGACACTGTCAGCAGACTCCTAAACTACTAGTATGAAGAAGATAGAAAAAAAAAACCCCACCACAGGTAGGTATACAATTATGGACAAGCACTGACGACACAGAGGTAGCCACAGCCGTGGACTACCGTACTGCGTCTGCTAATATAAGAAGGCTAATAAGATATTAGCATGCATAAAACGGGGTATTGATGCTAGGGACGAGAGTATTATACTCCCGTTATATAAATCACTAGTGAGGCCACACCTTGAATACTGTGTACAGTTCTGGGCACCGTACTACAAAAAGGATATCCTGGAGGATATCCTGGAGCTTGAAAAGGTACAGAGGAGGGCGACCAAACTAATTAAGGGCATGGAGACGATGGAATACAAGGAAAGGCTTGAAAGACTAGGCATGTTTACATTGGAAAAGCGGAGACTAAGAGGGGATATGATCAACATCTACAAATATATAAGGGGACAATACACAGAGCTTGCGCGGGACCTGTTTTTGGTTAGATCAACACAGAGGACTCGTGGACACTCGCTCAGGTTAGAGGAGAGGAGATTCCGCACAATACGGCGTAAAGGCTTTTTCACGGTAAGGACAATACGTGTTTGGAATTCCCTGCCCGAGGGAGTTGTAATGGCGGAATCTGTCAACACCTTTAAAAATGGGTTAGATAAATTCCTATTGGATAAGGATATCCAGGGGTATGGTGCATAGTCATGCATTACAGTTACTATAAATAGGGATAAAATGCAATGGCTGACAGCAGCATCAGTCAGAAATTTTAGTCAAATCATCTTGCATAGGACACCACAAATAGGTTGAACTCGATGGACAATTGTCTTTTTTCAACCTCAGATACTATGTTACTATGTTACTATGTAACTCAAGTGTCTCTATCTATTCTAACGGAGAGGACGCCAGCCACGTCCTCTCCCTATCAATCTCAATGCACGTGTGAAAATGGCGGCGACGCGCGGCTCCTTATATAGAATCCGAGTCTCGCGATAGAATACGAGCCTCGCGAGAATCCGACAGCGGGATGATGACGTTCAGGCGCGCTCGGGTTAGCCGAGCAAGGCGGGAAGATCCGAGTCTGCCTCAGACCCGTGTAAAAAGGCTGAAGTTCGGGTGGGTTCGGATTCCGAGGAACCGAACCCGCTCATCTCTAATCTCTACAAATGCCACCTCCAAATGAGTCGCAGTTCTGTCTACATGCCCACAACATCCCACACTGGATGCTTCTCCTAAAGGCCTGTTGCTGCACGGTTGCTAGGCCTTTAACTTAATGGGGGTGAGTTGAGCCTAGGGGACCCATGACACCTGTATTTGGCATCTAGGTGCATTTAATAGCAGCCTAGAAAGCCATCGCCTAGAGCATTCTTAAGATGCTCGGCTACTCCCCAGTCCCAGCAGAAAGGATGCTGTAGGCACTCTCAGGCCCTAAAGCCTCACTCCAACTCATTCATTTCATGCATTTTTTTTAATGCTAGCACAATACATGTACATGGATCTGGAAATAGGACCTATTGTTTAAGGTTTATAAGGCATTACAATAGTTACTAGTGTCCTCTTAAATGCAGCAAAGCAGGGCTCACTGGCGCCCTGTGCTGCCCCCGCCCATGAACACATGATGTCATGTGAGGGGGTGTGGCTGCAATGTGTAGAGCCACAAGCACTCCTAATGGCTCTACACACTGCAGCGTGTGTGCCTGAAGAATCAGCGCTACTGGTTGCAGGGTGCAATTCTAGGCACCTTGCTAGCCAAATACAGGGACTGTGGGCCCATAACTCTGCCACCCACAGTGCCCTGTGCCCTGGATGATGGCAGTACTCACACACGCCTCCCTACAGCCCTGCACCCATATAAAAATCTGAGATAAAAATGTATTCAATATGACTCTTATTTGATTGTAATGAAAATATAGCATTCTACAATTATTTATTATAATTTATCCACAAGAAGTGCTGTTAGATAGATTACATCACTATTGTCATGAAGGATATGTTGGGTGTTACATACAAGCTTTTCCGGTACTGCCCACCATGTTACTTGTGCGTCACAGTGTCTCGGGGTGGGGGGAAAGGTTGGAGAGACACTTTTTCCTGCATTGCAGAGCAGTGGTGAATCAATGCTGTGCGCATGCGCAATAACGATAGAGACTGGGCACAGCCCGGCAGCTCAGGAATCTACGGGAACACCACCAGCATGACCAGGAATGGGGACTTGATGTACAGCCACACCCTCAACATGACATACAATAGGACGATCACTTCCTCCTAAGTGTTGGCCTGTATGGTATTTATTTTTTTATTATTGCATAAAAATATTGTGGGGGTACTTTATCTCTCTCTCCAAGCTTTGATAAATCTACACCACAGTGAATTTCCATTCAAAATATTGAGACAGTGTTGCACAATGATGTTCTACACAATTTTACGAAGACAACAGTGGCCCTGTAGAAGTGACACATCATACAGTGTACAGGTTCCAATCAGTGGTTTCTGGCCTTAACAGTAAAGCCCCTGGGTGTTAAGGTTCTATGCACTAAGAGGCAGATGTACTAAGCATAAAGTAGAGATAAAGTACCAGACAATCAGCTCCATGCCCACGCCAGGATAATCTGCCAATAGGGACAAATATAGTAGCCATACACCAGCCCATCCAAAGTGACCGCCACTGAATCTGCTTAGCAGTTTTTGCTAAGGCTGCAAGGATGATAGCAGAGAAGTAGAGTATACTGTGAGATATCTGGTAGGATTCCAATCACTTGGGGGTCTATGTGCTAAGTCTTGCAGAGAGATAAATGAAGACAGAGATAAAGTACCAAACAATCAGCTCCAGTCATTTTTCAAGCACAGCCTGTGAAATGGCAGTTAGTAGCTGATTGGCTGGTACTTTATCTCTGTCCACTTTATCTCTCTCCAATATAACCCACCCAAATCTAACTCTCTCTGTACATGTTACATCTGCCCCACCTGCAGTGCACATGGGCCCTCATTCCAAGTTGATCGCACGTAGCAACTTTTTGCTGCTCGTATGATCACCTTGACGCCGGCTAATGGGGGAGTGTATTTTAACATAGCAAGGCTGCGATCGCTTGTGCAGCCCTGCTATGCTAAGAAAGTAAAAAGTTTCCTGCAAAACAAGACCAGGGTCAGACTTACTTATCCTGTGCGACGGATCCAGCGACGAAGGTCCCGGGATTGACGTCAGACATCCGCCCTCCAAACGCCTGGACACGCCTGCGTTCGGATCTCAACGCCCGGAAAACGGCGAGTATCCACCCCGGAACGCCTCCCCGCTGTCAATCTTCTTGCGATCGCGCTAGCGATCACTTTCTTCTCTCTTCTGGTCGTTGCGGCAACAACGCGCGTGCGCATTGCGGGCACTGCGCATGCGCTGTTCCGACCCATTCGCAACGCAGCGAAGAACCGCTGCATGCGAACGGGTCGGATTGACCTCCATTGTTTTGTCCAATTGCTAACTTTGAATAACCCCCTTAATATGATAGAAAAAGTCTTATTGCATTGATCCAGAGGAAGACAAAACAAAACCCTTATGTATAAACGTTTTAAATCTGCAATACTGACAAAACCAGGCATGTTTTCTATTTAAAATGACTGCCCCCATTTAAATCCAGCAGTTTAAAAGAATATGCCAAGGCTTTGAAAAGTGCTGCATAGCTAGTTTATTTGACTAACTTCTCCTATGCTCATGATGAAGCCATATATTTTTTATATGCAGTTAATGATCCCATGGTGTAAACAGATTATTAAGTAAAATGTTTTTATTGACCTTTAATATATTTATACATATTATTTAGAAACCCTCTAAAAATATATATATATTTTTTCAAATGAAATGATAATATGTCCCTCTTACAGGGAAGCACCCTAAAATAACGAGCAACTTAATCAGTGGTAATACAATTTATGTGTCATGTGAGTTTTGTTCCCCTGTTTGTGCGCCGTACAATTGTATTCGCCTTTGATGCTGCTGCAGTACTTTGTTTTCGGTCTGCTAGTATTCTGTTCTTTCTCAGTTTTTCCCAATTGTATTTCATTTCATGTGTAAATAATAGCAAAATGATTGCATCAGGTTATACTCAAAACTCTACTTTTCTCTAGATTCTATTTCACATTCCATGTTATGGCCAGCTTGTTGTTTTTGTAACAAGTTACTAATCTGCTTTGTGTTAATAGCGCTAAATATTGTAGCGGGTGTGGTATGGTATGCTGGCTGTCGGGGTCATACCGACAGCGTGGCGAGCGAAAATGAGCCCCTTGCGGTGTCACTGCGATGCCACATTACAGATAATTAGTCATTACTCATTTGATATATCACACTTTATAGAGCAGTCAGTGGCGTCACTATGGTGGGTGTCACCCAGTGCTCCTATTCACCCTAGCACCCCCACAGGGGCGTTTCAACAGAGGAGGGGGCCCGTGCGCACCTCCAGATGGGCCCCCTCCTCTGTATGGCACTGTAGATTCCTGCATTGTGCCGGAGTCTACTGCGCATGCGCAGGTCTCCGGAAACATGGCGCCTTTCATGATCCGGAGACCAATTTGGCTACCGCGCATGCGCGGTGGATATTTTGGCAGCGATTTCCATCGCGATCACAGCGCTTGATGCTGGACTCTGGTAAGATAAGTATTAAAATGGGTGCAGTGTGTGCGGTATGGGCCCCTCCCCTGGGGCCCGTGTGCACCGTACACATTGCACCTATTATAGAAACACCAATGCACCCCTATCCTTGTGTGCACTGAAGGCATGCATGCTTGCAAAAGGGGTGTGGCCTTGCACTTCAGGTATAGCAAACACTAAAAGTTCACAGGTACAATGCAAACAGCCAGAGCAAACAGTCCTTGCCCCTACTTATTACAGCTTGACAAAGGCAACACATGGCTTGACACCAGTTGTCCGCATTTCTGTTGAAATAATTCCACACCGAAGAGGTTATTTTTTTTGTATTTTGACCAGGCATGTCAATGGCCATATTCGTCCCACGGACAACAGGTGTCTCCCCGGGTGCCTGACTTAAACAAACCACCTCACCATCAGAATCCTCCTTGTCAATTTCCTCCCCAGCACCAGCAACACCCATATCCTCATCCTGGTGTACTTTAACAGTGACATCTTCAATTTGACTATCAGGAACTGGATTGCGGGTGCTCCTTCCAGCACTTGCAGGGGGCGGGCAAATGGTGGAAGGCGCCACCTCTTCCCGTCCAGTGTTGGGAAGGTCAGGCATCGCATCCGACACAATTGGACTCTCCTTGGGGACGAATCGGCCTATAGACGGGAAGTAGACCGGCTGGCCCAGTGGTGCATCCACAACAACCTTGAGCTCAACCCCCTCAAAACTGTCGAGATGATAGTGGACTTCAGGAAGAAGTCATCTAGTGCACCTCCGCTAACGATTGCTGACAGTGTGGTATCGCTAGTGGACTCCTTCAAGTTTCTAGGGACCACAATCTCCAGGGACCTTAAATGGGGGTCCAACGCTGATGCCACTGTTGGGAAAGCGTAGCAGAGGTTGTTCTTCCTCAGGCAACTAAGGAAGTTCAACATCCCACAGAAGCTTCTGCTCCTCTTCTACTCCGCGATTGTGGAGTCGGTACTGTGCTCCTCGATACTCGTATGGTACAGCTCCGCCAGTGCGAGGGACAGATGCAGGCTCCAAAAGGTGGTCAGAACCGCAGAGAAGATCATCGGGGCCAACCTTCCCTCAGTCCAGGATCTGTACTTGTCCAGAGCTAAAAAGCGGGCAATGAAGATAGTAAAAGACCAGCTACACCCCGGCCACAGCATGTTTAACTTGCTTCCTTCAGGCAGGCGTTACAGGGCTGTCCCCGCCAGATCCACCAGAAGCCTCAAAAGTTTCTTTCCCCAAGCGGTCCGCCTGCTGAACTCCTGAACATTGGCTGACTAGATGTACATGTAACTAACTTGTGTCCCTACGGTATACCTATCTGTGTAACTTTACTTGCCCCCCCCACACACACACACACACACACACACACACACACTCACCTGCTTACCTGCTACCTACTTGGCTGTTGTATAGCAAACCGAAGACAAATTCCTAGTATACGCAAGTATACCTGGCCAATAAAGCTGATTCTGATTCTGATTCTGATTTGTGATTTAGAAGAACGCACAGTTCTTTGCTGTGCTTTTGCCATCTTAAGTCTTTTAAGTTTTCTAGTTTTCTTTATTTATCAACAGCAATGGCCTACTACTATATATACTGCGCACAAAAACTTAAATGCACCACAGGTATGGATGGATAGTATACTTGACGACACAGAGGTAGGAAGAGCAGTGGCCTACTGTACCATACTGCTATCTATTATATACTGGTGGTCAGCAAACTGTGCAAAACTGAAATGCACCACAGGTATGGATGGATAGTATACTTGACGACACAGAGGTAGGTAGAGCAGTGGCCTACTGTACCGTACTGCTATATATTATATATACTGGTGGTCAGCAAACTGTACAAAACTGAAATGCACCACAGGTATGGATGGATAGTATACTTGACGACACAGAGGTAGGTAGAGCAGTGGCCTACTGTACCGTGCTGCTATATATATTATATACTGGTGGTCAGCAAACTGTGCAAAACTGAAATGCACCACAGGTATGGATGGATAGTATACTTGACGACACAGAGGTAGGTAGAGCAGTGGTCTACTGTACCGTACTGCTATATATTATATATACTGGTGGTCAGCAAACTGTGCAAAACTGAAATGCACCACAGGTATGGATGGATAGTATACTTGACGACACAGAGGTAGGTAGAGCAGTGGCCTACTGTACCGTACTGCTATATATTATATACTGGTGGTCAGCAAACTGTGCAAAACTGAAATGCACCACAGGTATGGATGGATAGTATACTTGACGACACAGAGGTCGGTAGAGCAGTGGCCTACTGTACCGTACTGCTATATATTATATATACTGGTGGTCAGCAAACTGTGCAAAACTGAAATGCACCACAGCAGAGGCGTAACTAGGGTTTTTGGAGCCCAGGGCAAGATCAATAATGGCGCCCCCCCCCCCCCCAAAAAAAAAAAAATAAATAAATAAATATTTTTTTCTTAATAAAATAAATTAATAAAATGATAATGAAAAAAAAAATACAAAAGGAAAGTATGTGCAGACGCCACCGGTGTCACTGCATATAAAGATGTCAGGGTGTGTATGTATGTGTATGTAGGTGCAGTGGTCGAAGTTGAATTTTTGAAGGTGGAATGAAAGAGTGCAGATAGCAATTATGCGCGCGCCTTCGGCGCGCGCGCTCCGGAAAAGGGGCGTGGTCACTCAAAAGGGGCGTGTCCTTCAGTATAGTAGGACCCCTTATACTATCTAGTACTGGTGCCCCTTTCACATTATAGCACACGGTATGAGCCGAAATTCACATTATAGCACACAGTATGAGCCGAAATTCACATTGCCCCACACGGCATGAGCCGAAATTCACATTATAGCACACAGTATGAGCCGAAATTCACATTACCCCACATGGTATGAGCCAAAATTCACATTATAGCACACGGTATGAGCCGAAATTCACATTATAGCACACGGTATGAGCCAAAATTCACATTACTCCACATGGTATGAGCCAAAATTCACATTTCCCCACATGGTATGAGCAGAAATTCACATTTCCCCACATGGTATGAGCAGAAATTCACATTTCCCCACATGGTATGAGCAGAAATTCACATTACAGCACACGGTATGAGCCGAAATTCACATTACAGCACACGGAATGAGCCAAAATTCACATTACCCCACATAGTATGAGCCGAAATTCACATTATAGCACACGGTATTAGCCAAAATTCACGTTACAGCACATGATATGAGCCAAAATTCCCATTATAGAGTTAGGGGATCCTACCCCCAGAATTAACATGGCCTGTGGGGCACTATGATGAGGGGAGCCCACCCCCTTAATAGACTAATTGCAGAGTTTAGCAGCGGAAGGGCTGCAGCGGTTTCTCACCCCAAGCTGCGGCGCTTCTGCCACCTCCGACACTCCACATCTTCGGCACCACCCGGGATGCAGAGCACCGCACCGGGTATGCACCCTTTTCAGTGTGGCCTGCTGCACTCCGAAGGGGTTCTTGTTTCATGCTGCAGGATCACGATGTGCGCCTTCCTCCCCGCTGTTACTGTCACGGTAAGCATTAGTATCGTTTACCGCAGAGGCCATTTTCTGAGGCATATGTGTTAAACCTCAGGAACTGAGATGCCCTTCTCACCATACAGCTGTGTGGCCGAGCCGGGCGGGGGGACAGCCAGCAGCAGCATGCCGGATATCAGCTGCAGTGGGTGCGGGCTGTACATACTTGGGGCAGCTGGATATTCAACAGTGCTGAAAGCCTCCGGAGCCCGCACCCCCGGAGCTGCAGTACACCGGCAGAGGACACCCATCCCCCGAACCCTGCGTAGCCCAAAGCCGGAGATCAGCAGCATGTTGAACGCGGAAGCAGAAGCTGCTTATTGCCGGTCAGCATGCTGCTGATCTCCGGCTTTGGGCTCCGCATGTGCATTACAGCCCCCACCCTCGGCTGCTGATATCTGGCATGCTGCCCCTGCTGCTGGCTTTCCACCCGCCCGGCTCGCCCACCCAGCTGGATGGTGAGTAAGAAGGGCATCTCAGTGCCCGTGGTTTAATACATATCTCTCTTCGGTAAATGGCCATTAGTACATCCCACAGACACTGATTACACACACACAGACTGGCCACCCCCAAATCCTACACACACCCACTCAGACTACACACACACACACACACACACACACACACACACACACACACACACACATTCTCATACTTTCCTCTCCCCCACACACACACTGGACTGCAAAAATTTACACACACTGACACTGTTCCACACACACACAATTAACACACACTCACACTGTCCCACACACACAATTAACACACACGCACACTGTCCCACACACCAGTGGCGTGCGGTGAGGTCAGTGGCGTGCGGTGAGGCACTACAGCCATAATGTCCGCCGAATCCTGTCGATGAACCCTACCGCCACCGAGCCAATGCCCGCCACTGCCTCTGAGCCGATGCCACCACCAATGGCTTACAAACTCGCCCACCATCAACTGACCCAGCCCTCCGCCACTAATTTGCAACTCAGTCCAAAGTTGCCAATGCCCGCTGCATGCCTGCTCATCATACTTGTGATGTTGTATTGTACATTTTTATAGAAAAAAATAATAATCAGTGTTTGGGACTGGGAAGGGAGTGGGAGGAGGACATGAATGCAATTTTGTTGTCCAGGGTTTCCATTAACTTAATGGAGAAGGGTCTGAATGGGTTAAAAATGTAAAAAAAAACTGCATGAGGTCCCCCTCCTAAGTATAACCAGCCTCGGGCTCTTTGAGCCGGTCCTGGTTGTTTAAATACTGGGAAAAAATTGGACAGGGGTTCCCCGTATTTAGACAACCAGCATCGGGCTCTTAGTCCGGTCCTGGTTCCAAAAATACGGGGGACAAAAGATGTAGGGGTCCCCCCGTATTTTTAAAACCAGCACCGGGCTCCACTAGCCAGGGACATAATGCCACAGCCGGGGGACACATTTATGTAGGTCCCTGCGGCCGTGGCATTACCCCCCCAACTAGTCACCACTGGCCGGGGTTCCCTGGAGGAGTGGGGACCCCTTAAATCAAGGGGTCACCCCCCCTCCAGGCACCCAAGGGCCAGGGGTGAAGCCCGAGGCTGTCCCCCCCATCCGTGGGCTGTGGATGGGAGGCTGATAGCCATGTAAGTAAAAAAAGAATATTGTTTTTTGTTGTGGAACTACAAGGCCCAGAAAGCCTCCCCCGCTTGCTGGTACTTGGAGAACCTCAAGTACCAACATGCAGGGAAATAACGGGCCCGCCGGTACCTGTAGTTCTACAACAGAAAAAATACCCAAATAAAAACACAACTCACACACCGTGACAGTAAAAATTTATTAAAGCACACTGACACACTCACACATACTTACCTATATCCCACGCCGGTCACGTCCACTTGTCCAGTAGAATCCAATAGGGGTAGCTGTAAAAATGAGAGACACATTACTTACCTACATCCCACGCCGGTCACGTCCACTTGTCCAGTAGAATCCAGTAGGGGAATCTGTAAAAATGAGAGACAGATTACTTACCTACATCCCACGCCGGTCACGTCCACTTGTCCAGTAGAATTCAATAGGGGTACCTGTAAAAATGAGAGACAGATTACTTACCTACATCCCACGCTGGTCACGTCCACTTGTCCAGTAGAATCCAGTAGGGGAATCTGTAAAAATGAGAGACAGATTACTTACCTACATCCCACGCTGGTCACGTCCACTTGTCCAGTAGAATCCAGTAGGGGAATCTGTAAAAATGAGAGACAGATTACTTACCTACATCCCACGCCGGTCACGTCCACTTGTCCAGTAGAATCCAATAGGGATACCTGTAAAAATGAGAGACAGATTACTTACCTACATCCCACGCCGATCATGTCCACTTGTCCAGTAGAATCCAATAGGGGTACCTGTAAAAATGAGAGACAGATTACTTACCTACATCCCACGCTGGTCACGTCCACTTGTCCTGTAGAATTCAATAGGGGTACCTGTAAAAATGAGAGACAGATTACTTACCTACATCCCACGCTGGTCACGTCCACTTGTCCAGTAGAATTCAATAGGGGTACCTGTAAAAATGAGAGACAGATTACTTACCTACATCCCACGCTGGTCACGTCCACTTGTCCAGTAGAATCCAGTAGGGGAATCTGTAAAAATGAGAGACAGATTACTTACCTCCATCCCACGCTGGTCACGTCCACTTGTCCAGTAGAATCCAGTAGGGGAATCTGTAAAAATGAGAGACAGATTACTTACCTACATCCCACGCTGGTCACGTCCACTTGTCCAGTAGAATCCAGTAGGGGAATCTGTAAAAATGAGAGACAGATTACTTACCTACATCCCACGCCGGTCACGTCCACTTGTCCAGTAGAATCCAATAGGGATACCTGTAAAAATGAGAGACAGATTACTTACCTACATCCCACGCCGATCATGTCCACTTGTCCAGTAGAATCCAATAGGGGTACCTGTAAAAATGAGAGACAGATTACTTACCTACATCCCACGCTGGTCACGTCCACTTGTCCAGTAGAATTCAATAGGGGTACCTGTAAAAATGAGAGACAGATTACTTACCTACATCCCACGCTGGTCACGTCCACTTGTCCAGTAGAATTCAATAGGGGTACCTGTAAAAATGAGAGACAGATTACTTACCTACATCCCACGCTGGTCACGTCCACTTGTCCAGTAGAATCCAGTAGGGGAATCTGTAAAAATGAGAGACAGATTACTTACCTACATCCCACGCTGGTCACGTCCACTTGTCCAGTAGAATCCAGTAGGGGAATCTGTAAAAATGAGAGACAGATTACTTACCTACATCCCACGCCGGTCACGTCCACTTGTCCAGTAGAATCCAATAGGGGTACCTGTGAAAATGAGAGAGAGATTACTTACCTACATCCCACGCCGATCACGTCCACTTGTCCAGTAGAATTCAATAGGGGTACCTGTAAAAATGAGAGACAGATTACTTACCTACATCCCACGCTGGTCACGTCCACTTGTCCAGTAGAACCCAGTAGGGGAATCTGTAAAAATGAGAGAGAGATTACTTACCTACATCCCACGCCGATCACGTCCACTTGTCCAGTAGAATCCAATAGCGTTACCTGTAAAAATGAGAGACAGATTACTTACCTACATCCCACGCCGATCACGTCCACTTGTCCAGTAGAATCCAATAGGGCAGGGGTTCTCAAACTCGGTCCTCAGGACCCCACACAGTGCATGTTTTGCAGGTAACCCAGCAGGTGCACAGGTGTATTAATTACTCACTGACACATTTTAAAAGGTCCACAGGTGGAGCTAATTATTTAACTTGTGATTCTGTGAGGAGACCTGCAAAACATGCACTGTGTGGGGTCCTGAGGACCGAGTTTGAGAACCTGTGCAATAGGGGAATCTGTAAAATGAGAGACAGATTACTTACCTACATCCCACGCCGGTCACGTCCACTTGTCCAGTAGAATCCAATAGCGTTACCTGTAAAAATGAGAGACAGATTACTTACCTACATCCCACGCTGGTCACGTCCACTTGTCCAGTAGAATCCAATAGGGGAATCTGTAAAAATGAGAGACAGATTACTTACCTACATCCCACGCTGGTCACGTCCACTTGTCCAGTAGAACCCAATAGGGGAATCTGTAAAAATGAGAGACAGATTACTTACCTACATCCCACGCCGGTCACGTCCACTTGTCCAGTAGAATCCAATAGGGGTACCTGTGAAAATGAGAGAGAGATTACTTACCTACATCCCACGCCGATCACGTCCACTTGTCCAGTAGAATCCAATAGGGGTACCTGTAAAAATGAGAGACAGATTACTTACCTACATCCCACGCCGGTCACGTCCACTTGTCCAGTAGAATCCAATAGGGGTACCTGTAAAAATGAGAGACAGATTACTTACCTACATCCCACGCCGGTCACGTCCACTTGTCCAGTAGAATTCAATAGGGGTACCTGTAAAAATTAAAATGATACTTACACACTGCAATCCACAGGAGGAGAGAGAGAGAGAGAGAGAGGGGGGGGGGGGGGGAGAGACTAACCTGCTGCTGCTGCCGGGGAGACCGGCACACACTGCAGGGCCACGACGGGAGGACGGAGCCGGCGGAGGAGGGGGAGAGCCGCACACCGCCGCTCCTGTCAGCGGCAGCGGAGGAGGATGGGGCGCACACTACAGACGCCAATAACCGCCGGGACAATTAACACACACACACACAATTAACCCACGCACACTGTCCCACACACAATTAACACACACGCACGCACACTGTCCCACACACACAAATATCACACACGCACACTGTCCCACACACAATTAACAAACACGCACTGTCCCACACACACACAATTAACACACTCACACTGTCCCACACACACACACACACACACACTTAACACACGCACACTGTCCCACACACACACAATTAACACACACGCACACTGTCCCACACACACACAATTGATACACACGCACACTGTCCCACACACACACAATTAACACACACGCACACTGTCCCACACACACACAATTAACACACACTCAAACTGTCCCACACACACACAATTAACACACTCACACTGTCCCACACACACACACAATTAACACACTCACACTGTCCCACACATACACAATTAACACACGCACACTGTCCCACACATACACAATTAACACACGCACACTGTCCCACACACACACAATTAACACGCACTCAAAACTGTCACACACACACAATTAACAAACTCACACTGTCACACACACACACACACAATTAACAAACACGCACTGTCCCACACACACAATTAACACACTCACACACACACACAATTAACACACACACTGTCCCACACACACAATTAACACACGCACACTGTCCCACACACACACACAGTCACACACACACACAATTTACACACACTCAAACTGTCCCACACACACAATTAACACAATCACACTGTCCCACACACAATGTCACACGCACACTGTCCGACACACACACACTACACACACACACACACAAAATGTCCCGCACCCCCTTCCCGCTCACCTGAGGCTGCACTTACTGCTGTTCAGGGCAGGGGCCGCACGCCCCCCCCCGAGGTCGCGCACGCGCATGCGCGCACCTCCGCGGTCGCGATCGCGTACACACAGACACTTTTGCAGGGGGGAGTAGGGGGAGGCTCCTGGCTGCCGCTGCCTGTCTATTGTGACAGGCACAGCAGCCGGGGAGACAGGGAAAGCGCCGCGGGTAGCGCCGGCGGAATCCCTGAAGCATGGGGCGAGTGGGCCGTGCAGGTGCCGGTGGCGCCCCCCTCTGTTGGGGCTGCCATGGCGCCCAGGGCACGTGCCCTGCTCGCCCCGTGCTAGATACGCCTCTGCACCACAGGTATGGATGGATAGTATACTTGACGACACAGAGGTAGGTAGAGCAGTGGCCTACTGTACCGTACTGCTATATATTATATAGACTGGTGGTCAGCAAACTGTGCAAAACTGAAATGCACCACAGGTATGGATGGATAGTATAATTGACGACACAGAGGTAGGTAGAGCAGTGGCCTACTGTACCGTACTGCTATATATTATATATACTGGTGGTCAGCAAACTGTACAAAACTGAAATGCACCACAGGTATGGATGGATAGTATACTTGACGACACAGAGGTAGGTAGAGCAGTGGTCTACTGTACCGTACTGCTATATATTATATAGACTGGTGGTCAGCAAACTGTGCAAAACTGAAATGCACCACAGGTATGGATGGATAGTATACTTGACGACACAGAGGTAGGTAGAGCAGTGGCCTACTGTACCGTACTGCTATATATTATATAGACTGGTGGTCAGCAAACTGTGCAAAACTGAAATGCACCACAGGTATGGATGGATAGTATACTTGACGACACAGAGGTAGGTAGAGCAGTGGCCTGCTGTACCGTACTGCTATATATTATATATACTGGTGGTCAGCAAACTGTACAAAACTGAAATGCACCACAGGTATGGATGGATAGTATACTTGACGACACAGAGGTAGGTAGAGCAGTGGCCTACTGTACCGTACTGCTATATATTATATATACTGGTGGTCAGCAAACTGTGCAAAACTGAAATGAACCACAGGTATGGATGGATAGTATACTTGACGACACAGAGGTAGGTAGAGCAGTGGCCTACTGTACCGTACTGCTATATATTATATATACTGGTGGTCAGCAAACTGTGCAAAACTGAAATGCACCACAGGTATGGATGGATAGTATACTTGACGACACAGAGGTAGGTAGAGCAGTGGCCTACTGTACCGTACTGCTATATATTATATATACTGGTGGTCAGCAAACAGTGCAAAACTGAAATGCACCACAGGTATGGATGGATAGTATACTTGACGACACAGAGGTAGGTAGAGCAGTGGCCTACTGTACCGTACTGCTATATATTATATATACTGGTGGTCAGCAAACTGTGCAAATCTGAAATGCACCACAGGTATGGATGGATAGTATACTTGACAACACAGAGGTAGGTAGAGCAGTGGCCTACTGAACCGTACTGCTATCTATTATATACTGGTGGTCAGCAAACTGTGCAAAACTGAAATGCACCACAGGTATGGATGGATAGTATACTTGACGACCCAGAGGTAGGTAAAGCAGTGGCCTTCTGTACCGTACTGCTATATATTATATACTGGTGGTCAGCAAACTGCAAAACTGAAATGCACCACAGGTATGGATGGATAGTATACTTGACGACACAGAGGTAGGTAGAGCAGTGGCCTACTGAACCGTACTGCTATCTATTATATACTGGTGGTCAGCAAACTGTGCAAAACAGAAATGCACCACAGGTATGGATGGATAGTATACTTGACGACACAGAGGTAGGTAGAGCAGTGGCCTTCTGTACCGTACTGCTATATATTATATACTGGTGGTCAGCAAACTGCAAAACTGAAATGCACCACAGGTATGGATGGATAGTATACTTGACGACACAGAGGTAGGTAGAGCAGTGGCCTACTGTACCGTACTGCTATATATTATATACTGGTGGTCAGCAAACTGTGCAAAACTGAAATGCACCACAGGTATGGATGGATAGTATTCTTGACGACACAGAGGTAGGTAGAGCAGTGGCCTACTGTACCGTACTGCTTTATATTATATACTGGTGGTCAGCAAACTGTGCAAAACTGAAATGCACCTCAGGTATGGATGGATAGTATACTTGACGACACAGAGGTAGGTAGAGCAGTGGCCTACTGTACCGTACTGCTATATATTATATACTGGTGGTCAGCAAACTGCGCAAAACTGAAATGCACCACAGGTATGGATGGGATAGTATACTTGACGACACAGAGGGGGAGCAGTGGACTACTGTACTGTACTGCTATATATATAGTTATACTGGTGGTCAGCAAAACTCTGCACTGTCCTCCTACTATATAATACTGCTGGTCCCCAGTCCCCACAATAAAGCAATTAGCATACTGAGCACAGATATTTGCAGCACACTGAGCACAGATATGGAGCATTTTTCAGGCAGAAAACGTACATATTTGCACTTGCAACACACTGAGCACAGATATTTGCAGCACACTGAGCACAGATATTTGCAGCACACTGAGCACAGATATTTGCAGCCCACTGAACATAGAAACTGAGAGGACGCCAGCCACGTCCTGTCACGATCATCTCCAATGCACGAGTGAAAAATGGCGGCGACGCGCGGCTCCTTATATAGAATACGAATCTCGCGAGAATCCGACCGCAGGATGATGACGTTCGGGCGCGCTCGGGTTAACCGAGCAAGGCGAGAGGATCCGAGTTGCTCGGATCCGTGCAAAAAAAGGTGAAGTTCGGGCGGAATCGGATCCCGAGGATCCGAACCCGCTCATCACTACTTTAAAGGTCTGCGAGTCACAACTTTACTGTAAGTTTCTGCCATATGGGAAAGGTTTCCATGTGTTATAGGAAAGTGTATTTTCAGGGACAAGCCGGATTAAAAGAAAACAGCTTCACTTCAATGTACAGCGCCGATTACTCTGCTTATTTGTTCACCATCCAAGCTCTGCTGTCTTTGTGTCACCCCTTCAGATTGTGTCATCCATTGTAGAACGCACCCCCACTATTGATGCCACTGAGAACAGTATAGAAATTATTCCAAAATCCAAATACACCATTATCCCGGCAGCGGAATGCCAGCGGGAAGGAGGAGGGGGGGGGGTTTGGTGGGCGAGCGCAACAAGCCCCTTGCGGATTCGGTGGCAACCGCACTCTATTGGTGTCGTGGACACCCACGAGTGGGAATAGTCCCTGTTGGTCGGCATACCGACCATCAAGATTGTGAGGGGGCGGGATGTAGGGGTAGGTTTTGTGACCGCCGGTCACATAATTACATCCCGCATTTGAGACATTTGATTCTGCATAGTGCTTGCCTGGAATGTATCACATTCTATATGTTATAATTATTATAGGTATTATTATTGTGACCAGCATACAGTATGTCCCAAGAGTCAAACGGGCAATGGGGGTCATTCCGAGTTGATCGTAGCCCTGCAAAATTTTGCAGGGCTACGATCATGTCCATAGACATGCGGGGGGACGCTCAGCACAGGGCTATCCCGCCCCGAATGTCAGTGCCCCCCCCCCCCCCGCAGAAGTGCAAAAGCATCACACAGCGGCGTTGCTTTTGCACTTTAGGAGTAGCTCCCGGTCAGTGCAGCTTTAGCGTGCTGGCCGGGAGCTACTCGTTGCTCCCCGGCCCGCAGTGGCTGCGTGTGACGTCACGCAGCCGCTGCGGCCCGCCCCCCGCATGGTCCTCCCACGCCTGCATTGGCTGGACTGTGCCCACGAAACGGCGGCCAAATGCCACCATTTCGTCACCTTCCCCTCCCAGCGACTGCCCAGCAAGTGAGATCTCATCTGCACAATGTGTATTTAGATCTGGCATTAAACTGCATGTGGAAGCAATACATTTCTACAGTCATACCACATTGGATATGGCAGATTCTGTCCGATCTTGGAAGCAATACAATGATAAGCCCTATTAGTACTTGGATGGGACACCATCTGAGAATACAGGATACTATAGAGAGAAAGACCCCAAAGCACGGCTGCAGGATCATCACATACACAATCTCACTTAAACTAAACTGCTCATGCAGTTTCATCTCATTCTAACTTTCTATCTGTCCCCATTGCTTCCACACGTTACCGCCCTGTTACATGCTCCTCTACATACTTACAGTATGTATTCAATTGACCACTTTATAAACTTTTTCTTTCATGTGAACTCTCATCACGAAGGGACACCCAGTCGCCCCTGTGCTGGTTTTCTCAAACAGGCATAGGTGTGCGCAGGGGGGGTGCCTGGTGCGCACAGGCACCCCCTAATGTCTGGCACCCCGATCTCACATGCCTGATGCAGCGATCGCCGAGCAGGCTGATTACTATCCCCTCTGCGCTGCACCCTGTCAGGACTGCATTACTGACCGGACACCTGGGTTAATCAAAGGTGCCACTGCCACCGGCTTTCAAACTCCCGGCTCCACCTCCATGTACAAAAACAGCGTGATGTGACGTGATTACATCATGCTGCTCGCACACCCACCTCTTTCCTTCTATGCTATGCCAACGCCAGCCACTGATGAGGATCAGCATGCAGCCAGCGTTCCTCTTAGGAAGACAAATTCAATACAGGCAGGCGGTCGGCAGCAACATTGACACATCACTCGTTTTTCCAGCAGCAGAAGCACTAGTCTGCGACTGTCAGTGTCAGTGAGTGACTGACTTGTAAGTAAGCTGCTGCAGCTTGCAGGGGAAAGAGGGGGAGCAGACCAGGCTGAGGAGGAGCAGTATAAATGCAGTGAGTGCCATCATGGGTGTTTGTTTGGTGCACACCACAACATCTGACAATGTATCTGCTTTATTAGGATTGCTACAAAGGTGAATATATAATATGCGTTGACCGTCAATAGATGGTGCTAGACACGCCCAAAAGGCGATGCTAGACACACCCCTCCAACGGTGCACCCCCTAATAAAATGTGCTGCGCACGCCAGTGCAAACAGGGATCACCATGGAACACCCTAGTGAAAGCAGATTCAACATCTTTACACTGAATTCATCCAGAAACCCATTCCAATTTTGGTGCCCTCACTCAGCCGTTCACTGCCTCAGGTACACGGCTGGGCAGTAGAAACCAAATGGAACACGGCAGTTTTCTGGATATTCTTTTCCTCAATAACATCTCTCTACACAAAACAGGACAGTATGATTTTGTGTTAAGCAACACCAGGACTCCTTTTAGGTAATACCAGGATTGATGCTTCTTGGGGGACCCATCTCATTGGCTATTATAACCTAGAATGTATGCATGCAATGGGTCCCCATATCGTAATGTTGCCAGACAGTAATTGTAATACACTGTGGTTTTTATTGTATCTATTTAGTTTTCATAATTTTTATTGTATCTATTTAGTGTGACGTCACGCAGCCGCCGTGACCACTCCCCCGATACGCCTCATTTCCGCTGCACCGCCCACCGTTCGGGTAGCACCCGCAATGCTCCGTCTCCTCCCTGGAAAGAGAATGTTGCCCCCCCCCCCCGCCCCGCAACCGCCTCTGCCTGATTGACAGGCAGAGGCAATCGCTTTTTCTGCGGCCTTCCCCGCAGAATTTGCGGACGCATGCCCAGGACGGATGCTGATCCAACCTGAATTAGCTCCTATATACGGTCTTACTGGTTTCATGTGATTGTTATTACTTGATTTTAATGAATACCAATAAATATGTTTTAGAGATATTTAATTTCATTTAAGAGTGTCCCTCTTTCTCTTTACAATTTTAATAATATAATATATGTAAGGCTTCTAGCCTTCTAGCCTTATTGTGTGGCATGTCTTCTGAGTGTGTATAAGTCATCTGCTGTTGTTTCCACTGTGTGTGGTCGTTGTACTACTTCGCCGTGACTGGTAACTAATTTGAAGGACAGTTCTTATGCCTAGGTATGTCTTATTAAATTATTATATCCTGCTAAAGTATAATATTTAGTGTTAGTCCTGACATAAATATGATAGTCCCGAGAGAGGCTTTATACAGTCCTCACCTCACCATGATAGCAGAGGCTTTGCCAAGGCCTGACAATGGGGGTAATTCCAAGTTGATCGCAGCAGGATTTTTTTTAGCAGTTGGGCAAAACCATGTGCACTGCAGGGGAGGCAGATATAACATGTGCAGAGAGAGTTAGATGTGGGTGGGTTATTTTGTTTCTGTGCAGGGTAAATACTGGCTGCTTTATTTTTACACTGCAAATTAGATTGCAGATTGAACACACCACACCCAAATCTAACTCTCTCTGCACATGTTATATCTGCCTCCCCTGCAGTGCACATGGTTTTGCCCAACTGCTAAAAAAAATCCTGCTGCGATCAACTTGGAATTACCCCCAATGTAGTTTCTGTGAATTACCGTCTTTTCTTTTTATAAAGAAGTGTATACCTAAATTTACACATGGCAAAGCAACGGTTACATGAGTTTTGTGGCCAGAAGAAGAAGAGGTGCCTAAATACATGCATTTTTCATACTATACATAGTGGAACCTTTCAGTGTGCAGATAGATAGAATGTTGAACACCGGCCCAAGTAGCAGGATTTCTATGAACGTTTTGGCAAGATTACATTAAACAATTTAATGCAAAGAACACATACAGTGAGAACAGAGACTAATAGATGTTTTGTAGAGCTAATACATTTATGCACAGATGTGTTTTAATCATACTTGCCTACTTTTGAAAAAGCATTTCAGGGAGATTGTGAAATTAACACCTATCTGCGCGGGCGTGTACTGCTACATCGGAGAGGCGTGTCATGAAAATTACTCACATCCAAATGTAAATGAACCCCAAAGTTAGTAAGATCTATTTGTTGAAGAAAAGACACTGATATATTGCAGGATTTGTTCGTGTATTGTGTTTTACAAGAGGTTCCATATACTGTAAGTGGCCATAGGGATCATTGTGCCTTATAACCAATGCAATTAAATGGCACTATTGATCCCAATTGAATGTATGTAGCACTGATTTCTTTTCCCCCCAATAATGTAATAGCTGTATAATGGGGGTAAGGTGCAATCAAGGAGATTGCTGGACTATTCAGGGAGTGAGGGAGATTGCTACTATTTCAGGGAGTCTCCTGCAGAATGAGTGAGGGTAGGCAACTATGGTTTTAATTAGCAGTTGAACTATTATTGGTTACCTTTTCTTGCTTATATTTTATAAGTTGCTCACTTCTCCCTGCCATTTCTACCTAAGGCAACCACACATCCTAGGTAATTTATCTGCTGTGTTAAGAAAAACTTGAATGATTATGAGAGAGCTGTACGAAGCAGTGATACGAATGGAAAAGTGAGCCATTGGAGAAATTGCCCATGGCAACCAATCAGCGGCTCTGTATACTTTTATAGTATGCAATTTCTAAATGTTATGTCAATGCTGATTGGTTACCATGTGCAACTTCTCCACTGGCTCACTTCTGCACTGTTTTTACTGCTTAGTACATGTCCCCCTAAGCACCTGAGTTCGCAACCAGTTCAATGATATGTCCATAACAATCCCATAACTCGCCCGTGAGACCATGCGTTTCCATGTGTCTGAATAGCCACACCTCCCTGTAACTACCCAGTCACCGCCAGGAACATCCAATACATTTTCAATACATATTGAAGAGTCCTATGCTTTTTGATGACATCCAGTAGCGGCTCTTGCCACGGGCAAGCAGGCTTTTTGCCTGTCCCGGGGGCGCCGCCGCCGTGGAAAGAGCTGCTACTGTAGCATCTAGTTTCCCTTCGTGAAGAGGACCTTTCCCCGCAACTGGTGCCTGCCGTGCGGTATGCCTGACATCATCGTCCACCGCACAGCATTGTGGGAGCCACCGTAGACGCTAGAGATCATAATTGACCTCTAGTGTCTTTGTGTTGCTATGGGAGTGATGTCATGATGTCTCTCCCATAGTGAGGAGCGGCACCGGTGGCCGGAGATGGAGGGCAGCAGTGGTCGGGAAGCAGGAGTGGGGCTGGTGAGTATTTTTTTATTTTTTTGGTAAGCAGCACTACAGAGGACACAGCTACTGGTGGGCACAGCTACAGAGGGCACAGTACTGTGGGCAAAACAAACGGGGGCACAACTACTGGGGGCACAGTACTGGGGGCAAAACTAATGGGGGCACAACTACCGAGGGCACAGTACTGGGGGCACAGCTACTGGGGGCACAACTACTGAGGGAACAGTACTGGGGGCAAAACAACTGGAGGCAAAACTACTAAGGGCACAGCTACAGGGGGCACAACTACTGAGGGCACAGTACTGGGGGCAAAACTAACAGGGGCACAGTACTGGGGGCAAAACTAATGGGGGCACAACTACTGGGGGCACAACTAATGGGGGCACAACTGCTGGGGGCACAACTCTACAGGGGGAAAAACTGTCACCCGCCCCTTCCCTATGAAGCCACGCCCATATTTTTTTACATGAGCCCTGTCAGGGGGGGAGGGGGGTCCAAAGGAAACTTTCGCCCTGGGTGCCACAAGGTCTAGAACCGGCCCTGATGACATCTGCAGCTACAGTACAACCAGAAAAGCGGAAATAGGGTGTGATAGGATGTTCACATGCAGAGGCAGCACATTTCGATATGTATATAGTTCTGTATATAAATATATGCAATTTTTCAGTGCACACTTCTATTGAGTAATAGACAATGGATTTACTTCTAGTCCCAGTATATGGTTCTCCCACCCACTTTTTGCCATATCTATCACTCAGTATTGAATGAATTTGCAGTTATTTCAGCATTTTCCTCTGCCACTGACTAACACAATGGGTGCGTCTTATGGTGGTCACATGTCTGCGACTGTGTAAATGCCACAACAAATGCCTTCCCTGATGTACATTATTGCAGCTATCACCTCACCTAGTTAGAGACAAATAAACTGTACAATCCAATATGCTCCATCAGTATGCATTGTGCTGATTCTTGCAGCTATCCCCACACCTATTTAGAGTCTAAATAGGTATGGCAAAGGCTGTAATAATCAGCACAATGCAGGTGTATACTGATGGAACATATTGGTATTGGATTGTACAGTTTACTTGGCTCTAACTAGGTGAGGTGATGGCTGCAATAATCAGCACAATGCAGGTGTATACTGATGGAGCATAATGTAACTTTACAGTTTGTGTTGGCTCTAAATAGGTGCGGCTGTGCGCGGCCGTACGCGGGAGAGCTGATGGCGCCAATACCTCCATCTTTGCCCCTAAGCAGCTGCATGGATTGTGACGGAGTCCACACCCAACGCTATACGGACCCTCCAAACGGGGCGTGATAGCAGCATATAGTCTGGGTTAGTCTCAGCGGTGATATTACAAGGCTTCTGTGTGCATGAAACCCCTGGCAATAAGCACAAGATCCCTGACAATTAGCAGGTAATTTAAAATTAATTAGAAGCCTTACTGTCGGGCATAATGTGTAATGGGCGTTACGGTGTGTTGCATAATGTATCACAGGCATTGCGGTGTGTGGCATAATGTGTCATGGGCATTACGGGGTGTAGAATAATGTGTCATGGGTATTACGGGGTGTAGAATAATGTGTCAGGGGCATTACGGTATGTAGAATAATGTGTCAGGGGCATGTGGTGTGTTGAATAATGTGTCAGGGGCATTGCGGTGTGTGGAATAATGTGTCAGGAGCACTGCGGTGTGTGGCATAATGTGTAACGGGCATTACGGTGTGTGGCATATTGTGTAAGTGGCATTACTGTGTGTCGTATAATGTGTCACGGGCATTATGGTGTGTGGCATAATGTGTAAGAGGCATTACTATAAGGAGGAAAAATAACAAATAATGTAAGGGGCATGAATTAGGTTTTTTTTCTTCCTGTGGTGGCCAATGTCTGGGCAAGCAGGTTGCAAAACTGGGGTAAAAGGTAGTATTTTCCTGCAATACCATGGCCCTTGCAGTGAGGCCACACCCTCCTTTTGGAGCGCATGCGCCTACGGCACGCGCTAATTCTTTACTTTTGATATAGCAATGGGAGGGGTGCCAGAAACTGTTTTTGACAGGAGAATGCAAAAGTTATAGCTACACCACTGGCCACGAGTCCAGTCTTAACACTGAGAGAGCGCCAGCAACCATTCAAGTACAGCATATTTTTTTCAAAAACTTTAGTAGCTCCTCAGGAGATTTAATTTTTCTCGAGTAGCTCACACCCCAATTAAGGTTGGAGACCTCTGCTTTAGACTCTCCATTGGAACTTGCCCCAGCCCTACGGCAGGTGCAGATTTTTCATCTGAGTATGGCACTCAGTGTGAATTACTGAGCATCTGTATATGCAAATACTTTAGCCTTGCCCCAACACTTCCATCACATGCCCATGAGATGGTCCATAGACGTGCGTCTGTTTAGCCACTTCCCAGTCACCACCCAGGTACAGCCAGCACTTTTCAAAGCCATTTCTGATACTGTGCGTCTCAATCACATCAGCGCCTCTCTCATACACACAGTGTAACACATACATGTTTTAGGGATTTTCTCACACTTAGAGACGCAAACAATTGCTCACCTCCATGAACATTGGCATTACATGTGACTCAGAATCAGGCCCAATATTGTAATATAGGAGTCTATGGGCCTAATTCAGGCTTGATCGCTCCTCTGCGATTTTGCAGAGGGCTGCATCAGATAGCCGCCGCCCATAGAGAGTGAAAACCCGCCCGTGCAAGTGTGTAAATGCATGCAAACGCTGTGCGAAAACTTCGCCAGACAGCGGACATCTGCAAATCCGTTCGCAACTCACTCACCATCAAATGTTTTTCAGGCTGTGCAGTCTGTGCGTAGCCCAGGACCTACTCCTACAGTGCGATAGAAACAGGCAGATCGGGGCCGGAGCTGACATCACACACCTTCCCTAAAACACCTGGGCACGCCTGAGTTTTTCCTGACACTCCTAGAAAATGGAAAATTGCGGTGCATATGCATGCGCAGTCATTCGATAATCGTCCACTGTGCAATTTCGCACAACAACAATCAGGACTGAGGTAGGCTCTATGGGCCTAATTTAGACCTGATTGCAGCAGCACATTTGTTAGCTAATGGGCAAAACCATGGGGGGTAATTCCAAGTTGATCGCAGCAGGAATTTAGTTAGCAGTTGGACAAAACCATGTGCTCTGCAGGGGAGGCAGATATAACATGTGCAGAGAGAGATAGATTTGGGTGTAGTGTGTTCAATCTGCAATCTAAATTGCAGTGTAAAAATAAAGCAGCCAGTATTTACCCTGCACAGAAACAATATAACCCACCCAAATCTAACTCTCTCTGCAAATGTTATATCTGCCCTACCTGCAGTGCACATGGGTGGTCATTCCGAGTTGTTCGCTCGGTAATTTTCTTCGCATCGCAGCGATTTTCCGCTAACTGCGCATGCGCAATGTTCGCACTGCGACTGCGCCAAGTAAATTTGCTATGCAGTTAGGTATTTTACTCATGGCATTACAAGGTTTTTTCTTCGTTCTGGTGATCGTAATGTGATTGACAGGAAGTGGGTGTTTCTGGGCGGAAACTGGCCGTTTTATGGGAGTGTTTGAAAAAACGCTACCGTTTCTGGGAAAAACGCGGGAGTGGCTGGAGAATCGGAGGAGTGTCTGGGCGAACGCTGGGTGTGTTTGTGACGTCAAACCAGGAACGACAAGCACTGAACTGATCGCACTGGCAGAGTAAGTCTCGAGCTACTCAGAAACTGCACAGAGAAGTCTTTTCACAATATTGCAAATCTTTCGTTCGCAATTTTGATAAGCTAAGATTCACTCCCAGTAAGCGGCGGCTTAGCGTGTGCAAAGCTGCTAAAAGCAGCTTGCGAGCGAACAACTCGGAATGAGGGCCATGGTTTTGCCCAACTGCTAACATATTTACTGCTGCGATCAGGTCTGAATTAGGCCCTATGTACTAAGCCTTGGAGAGAGAGAAAGTGGATGGAGATAAAGTACCAGCCAATCAGCTACCAACTCCCATGTTACAGGTTGGGTTTGAAACATGACAGTTAGAAGCTGGTTGGCTACTTTAGCTTCATCCACTTTATCTCTCATCAAGGCTTAAGGGGGGTACTCACTGAGAGATCCATGCTTAAAATCTAAGCAATCTGACTAGATTGCTTAGATTTTAAGCACAGATCACTCGTGTGTAGCCCCCTCAGTGATAGCGATGCGCAGCCCCGCGCATCGCTATCACCGGTGCTAGATTGAGTCTGCATGCAGGATAATCTAGCACGTTGCTCATTTCACCCACCGGGTGAAATGAGCGCCCCCCCCCCCCCCCCCCCCGTCCTTCCCCGCCTCACTCAGCACACATATCTCCCGTGTATACCAGCCTTTAGTGCATATACCCCAAAGTGTTTTTAATGAATGGTCAGTTTCTTGTACATTTTATTCTGATGATGATAAAATACTTAAAAGAAGATCGGTTTTAACAGCTTATTATGTCTGTTTTCATTGCCAGACTCATAAAATCCATGACTATGTCTGTGGAATTCTAAACTTCAGATGTCATTGATTGTAATCCTTCCCCAGCAGAGACCTGACAGTTTGTAGGTTCTAGTAGTGTTTACAAAGAAGCTGAAATGCGTGATATTAATGATAAGAGGTGCAGCCATTGCTGTTTTAAGATCACAGATCTGCAACATAAATTGACTCCTGAGGGAAAGTCTGCTATGAAACGCAATGGCATTTACTTAAGCGATTGTTAGTGTTACATAAATGCTACTTATCGATTATCACTGCAATACAGTAGGTTTGCTGTTCAAAAGTCTCCCGTTGTCTCTATAATATTCATCATACAGTAAATCCTTATGACTTGGACATAGATAGCAGAACAAAGTAGTTCTCAATCTTTCAGATAATACTTTCTGCAATGAACCTAATATATACCCTCCAATTGTTCCATTTTGGCCGGTACAGTACCATTTTTCAACAGTCTGTACCGGCAAGCGTGGCTGTGACGATTTCTACCGGATGCTAGCTAGGCCCTATAGCAATGTTGCAGGGACAGACTCTCACAGACTGCTGGCTTTGTCCTCTGTGTGGCTATAGCAACGCTGCAAGGGCAGACTCACACAGCACTGGTGAACTGACAGCTGGCTCTGTCCTCTGTGTGGCTATAGCAGCGCTGCGGGGACAGACTCATGACACACAGCGCTGGTGAACTGACAGCTGGCTCTGTCCTCTGTGTGGCTATAGCAGCGCTGCGGGGACAGACTCACACAGCGCTGGTGAACTGACAGCTGGCTCTGTCCTCTGTGTGGCTATAGCAGCGCTGCGGGGTCAGACTCATGACACACAGCGCTGGTGAACTGACAGCTGGCTCTGTCCTCTGTGTGGCTATAGCAGCGCTGCGGGGACAGACTCACACAGCGCTGGTGAACTGACAGCTGACTCTGTCCTCTATGTGGCTATAGCAGCATTGCGGGGACAGACTCACACAGCACTGGTGAACTAACAGCTGGCTCTGTCCTCTGTGTGGCTATAGCAGCGCTGCGGGGACAGAGGGGACAGACTCTCACAGTGCTGGTGAACTGACAGTTGGCTCTGTCCTCTGTGTGGCTATAGCTGCACTGCAGGGACAGACTCACACAGCACTGGTGAACTGACAGCTGGCTCTGTCCTCTGTGTGGCTATAGCAGCGCTGCGGGGACAGACTTACACAGCGCTGGTGAACTGACAGCTGTCTCTGTCCTCTATGTGGCTATAGCAGAAGGCCAATCTCACTCCCCGTTTACCTGTGGCCACTCCCCTTTACCCGTGTCTGCACCCCCTCAAATCAAGAGTACCATTTTTTAAATGAGAAATGTTGGAGGGTATGCTAATACATTCTGTTCATGTAACTGTGGGGGAGATGTATCAAGCCTTCTCAATAGCAGAGAAGTGGACATTGGTGCTATGGGTAACTTATCCAAATCAGCTTCTACCTATCGCTTTATAGAACTTATTTGATAGGACCGTAGGGCCTGATTCAGAGATGGATGGTTTTGCACAGCAGCTACATCTTTTGACAAAGCTGGAGTGGAAAAATATAGTAATGCCAGCATCATAGGTGTCTGCATCTCAGATCTGTGTCCTGTGTCAGAAGATGCATAGTTGTGATGTTTGCATCATCACCCATCTGGGTAAGCCTAAGATTACTCAGAATGGCCACCTCCTGTCACCCTGCGAGGCCAAAAAAATCTGCATCTGAAGATGCAGACACTGCCCTTGTCAGTCTCAGGAAAACTGGGCTGACATCAAAAGCAGGCTGCCCGCACCCATCTTCGACCACAAATGGCACTGCTTGCGTTCTCGCAGATCTCGTTCTGAATTGGTCCTTCGTTGCACAAACATCAAAGATGTGCGTAAACCATCATATTATGTACATTTCGGAATCAGTACCATACTAGTCTAGGAGGCTTGCTACAACTCTGATTATTGCCGTTTAACTTTTTTTTTTTATCTGGATGTTTTCAAACACTTTGACTGAATGTCTGCGCCGAGTACAAATATTTTACTTCTTTTTTTTTTTTTTTTCCTGGATTTTAAGTTTGTTTTTATTTTTCATCAAAGGCATACTTCTCTCAGCTATAGTAAGGTTCTCTAATATGCTTTGAGTGGCACATAAATTAAGTTGATACATTATGGAAATGGATCCTGCAACATTTACAAATGTATACTGTGCCATGACAGAACAAAATATATCATTTATACAGCAAGTACTAGCTATTGTCCTTTGTACTTTTTCATTTTAAGCTCAGGATGTGGTATCGTTCATTAGGCTTACAGACGGAAGTCTGCTGTGCAGTGCAAACTGCTACCTACAGTATTAATGATACAGTCTTATGTAACATATTTTAAACACTAAGGACAATTTATATTATGTAGTATATGTAGAAGTCCTTTAATACTAAAGCACTTGGTAGTGGAAAACACCTTTGTATGAAAACCGTTTAGTCTAAACTCTTATGTTCTAAGAATTAATATTCCGAACATTTTTGATTAATAGCGTCCATTGAAACCAGGTATGTTTTCTACATTACAATAGAACATATTTAAATCATTGTCTCCATAAAACATGCTTCCAAGATGTTTTTTGTTTGTTTATAATTACATTTTATAGAAAGAATTCTGGAGTGGTATGGAAAGAGAGGAATATAATGACCACCAGCAGAACATAACAGTGAAAGATATCTGGACCAGTTTATACACAAATAAGTTCAAAACAATTATACAGATAAGCCTGGAGTAGACGGTGGCACTTAGCAATGTAGCAGCCAGTAAATAAGACAAAGGTTCAGTATTCTGGTTCAGCTAGCCATTTATTATGCGACAAGACGATAAGAAAAACAACAAAACTATCCTAGCGTGATGAGTTCCAACTAATACCCCTTTCACACCGCACAAATAACTCGGTATCGACCTTATATATTGCCGGGTCGACACGGGTTAGTGTGCGGTGTGAAAGTGCCATGTCGGATTTCCCAGGTTGCCAGACCCGGTAATTCAACCTGGGTTATAACCAGTGTTATTCCCGGGTTGAATACCAGGTCAGTGGCTCTGTAAACGGATTCCACACGTTTACAAGATAGGGAGAGGCGGCGCTGAGATGAGCTCATCTACCAGCACCACCTCCACCTCTGCCCCTGCTGCCGGCTCTGCCCCCCGCCACTATGGCAACCGACCCAGGAATATGCCGGGTCTGGAAGCCAGCAGAAAGAGGTAGGAGAGTCTCCAAAGTCGGATTTCACCTGGGAAGGACCCGTTTCTAATTCCCGGGTGGGATCCAGCATTGAAGATGTGTAAGGGGTATAACAAATATCCTCTGCCTATTTGTAGGGGACCTATTGTCCAAATCGGTATCCGGACTTTAGGTCGACAGCACTTGGGTCGACACCCATTAGGTTGATGCCTATTTGTGACACCCTAAAGTAGGTATCACTGAAGTCAACAATTTACAGGTAAGTATTAGGAAGTCTAACCCTCTGGTTTAATGTGTTACTTTATCTTTTCTGGTGTTCCTCACCTGGACCTAGTGTCTGTAGCTTCTAACAGGCATAAGTTTCACCAGCAACTTACAATATAGTTCAGGATATATTGCACACAGGCATTGATTACACAATTTCTCTATATGAGTTTTTATTCTACTGAAACACTGCTATAACTTTTTCTCAGCTGTAGAAATTTGAGATGATCTCATATAATGGCAATTTAGATTAACCTCAATGTCTATGCTAGTCACATACCATTTTCATGCAAAGAACAATAAAGCACAAGAAACAATATCCACATTTGACAATCCTTACACACTAATATAAAGTTTTAAGCAATCACCTGAAATTACTCTTATAATTGGGGCCCCGTAAAAACCTTTAGTTTTGTAGCTAGCTACATTGAGTATAGTGCACCTTTCTAGGAAAGTTATATCCTGAGAATAGTTAATACAAGTCTTGGATGAAGGTAGCAATGGATGGATTACAACAAATGAAGTGTAGCTGGTTCTGTCCAACCAGGCAGTTTTGCAACTTCTAATATAGTGCAGCATACTATTGTTAGGCAACTGTGAGTCTATTTTGCTAGTCTGGATGTAATATTAATTGATTGTACTGTAGGTGCTATTTTCTTAAAGGAGGCTCTCTGCGATATCCACATGGCTGTGTCAGGCAATAAGTAGGTTTACAACTGTGCCACTTAATCCTGACTCATCCTTAAATGCAATATAGGCAGCTAAGGTGTCTCTGTCCCTGTTATGAGCAGTCTCTCTATCTCTGGAAGGGCTTGCAATGAATAGTTGGTGAAACAGGGTTACTGACCTGTTCTCTAAAAAGGTTACTGTACTCAATTGTTACATTTACACTGTCTGACTGGGAGCAGTACATCAGCTGCAAGCCCCTGTGATAGAGTCCTGAATCCTTTAAGCTGTCTGTGTAACTAAGACAGTATTGTTCCTTACTGCACTACAGAGTTCTGGCTGTGTGCTGAGAAAACTGCAGCACATGACTGTCTGCTTCTGCACAGAGGTGCTTACTGCTATTTGGTGGCTCTTATCAGTCTCATAAAGGGTGTTAGTACTATAGAAACTGGCTAATTTGCTGTATAAAACTGTGATCTCTTGTATACCAGGGAGTCTGTGACAGGGAGTGTGAGAATGTATAGTCTGCAATGGGGCTCCTGGATCTCACTAGAAGTGGCTATTTTGCCTCAGGGCGGACGTAGTCTGCTCACCACTCCATAGACACTCTCTTTGTCAGCTGCTGGACTCTGATTTATTGAAGATCAGGTAAGGAGTCTCCTTTGGTCACCATGTACACCACCAAATCAGCTCAGCACCTAGGTCCTGTTTCACTCTGCCCATCCTCCTAAGATGGCCGCCGCCCAACTGCCAACAGACTCGGCACACGGCTGTTAACTGTCCAAGCGCATGACAGCTATAGCATAGAAAATGTTCTTAACCCTTTCCTTGCTGAAGTCTCAAAGCATTTAGCCAGGCTGTATTTTGTAGAGGGGGAAAAAGGGCGCAGAAATAAGTTAAATGTCTGTGGCAACTCTGATGGGGTGTCACATATCAGCCCGCTAGAATTATGCGTGTCCCCACGCATATCAGCAAACAACCTTGCAGCTGTGAAATTCAAATACAGTCTTTACATTACACTATATTTAACATAAATAACATTAGAAGACATGCTGTTTTAACTTTCAAGACTTCACTTTAAGTTTTACAAATTTACCATAAACATTAACACAGTCAGTTTGCCATATAGCAACAGTAACATTAAACACTTCTAACACTTACTTTTTCCAAAACTATTGTATAAACTGATATGTTTGTTATATAATCACTTTTACATTTTCTTTTGCCAGTATCTAATGGGAAGAAATCCCTTTGGGCCTCTTTCCTGATCTTCTTGATGACTGTTGCAAAATTGAGACAAACTCTTCACCGCTTATTGTGGTGTATTCACAGTCTTTGCAATGCCACTCTGGGAAAAGCCATGTTACAGCCTCTTTTGTTTTATTAGAGGGTTTTGCAGGAATATGAGGTTCAGACATTGACCTAACGGAATTTGGTGCAATGGGTTTAGAGGAAACTTCCAAGGCTTCTGCTGCAGCCATGTAGATCACTTTCTCTGTGACTTCTCCCTGGTCGGCTACACCTGAATCTGCCTGATCAAGGCAGGCCGCACTGGAACTGATATCCTTGACTCTGGCCTCACCTGAACATGCTGGATCTGGAGGCAGCTGTGGTCGGATTATGTCTTGCAAGCTCTGCTGCACAGTGTCAACTCTCTCCTCCGCCATTTGCTCATACAGTGGGTAGCAACATGTCCCATCAGGCTGTGGTTCATATGCACTTTCTGCCACATTTTCCCCTTCTTTGCTCTCCTCTCCACCTTCACTGTATTGGCAGCTGTCACGATCCGGGTATCTGGACGCCATTTCTTACCCATCAGATGCCTCCTAAGGCTGGCTCAGCGCTCCAGCACCGGATCCCATCTGTTATCCTAATGTTCACATTCCTGCATCCTCTCCTATCTCTCTGAGACGCTGTCACAGTAACGCCATAATACATCTGGCATGGCGTCTCCCGCTGCCTCCGCCGCCGTCCCTGAGCTTCTGCATGCAGAGTGTCAGAGTGGATTACGTCAGCCGCGGCCTCCGCTGTGTCCGCGTGGTTGGATGTGCACTTGTCTGCCTGGCGTCTCCTGTCTCCAGTGGCCGGCGCCGCCATTACTGTTTTCATTACCACATGGATTACAAACCAAACTTCCCTCCAAGTGTCTGCATGGGCGCAGCCATCTTGGATTCTGTCAGCTGATCATTTCCTCCAATCTGTTGTCAGTATTGTTAATCTGCATAATTGCCTAGCCAATCCCTTCCTTGCTGCAGGTATAAATACACTGTGCCTGAGCAAGGAAGGCGTCAGTGCTTTGGTTGTCAAACCTAGTTCCTGTTTGTCTCTCTCCTGTGATTGTCTTCCAGGTTCCAGCTCCTGTCTCAAGACTTCCACCATAGAGACCCGCACCAGCATTCCACCTGCGGTGTAGCCTGACTCTCCGATCCATTGTGGATTCATCTGTTTCCAGCTACAACATTACCTGCTTCCAGCCCAGCTTCCAGCAGAGTACAGCTTCTCTTAAAGGGCCGGTGTCCTTTCTACAGTTTACCACTTTCCACCGGTATTATTATTTCTCCGTTCTCAAACTCTACATTTCATTCATATTGCATCGCTCTCAAGCTTCATTTATTATTTAACTGGTTCCAGCCAGTATCCACTCCGTGCCAACATCTGTCTGGTTCCAACCAGAACCCACAGCAGCTATTTTATTTACAGCAGTCCAGCTTTCCCTGGAACACCAGCTGGTACGATCCTGGGCTTTCTTCATTGCTACAGTCGGGCCTGGTAAGGACTTTCCAACTCGCAGATAATAAGAACTGTCTCATACTACCAGAGCTCTGTGGCCCCTGCCACCCTGTAGTACCCAGGAACTGTATTATTTCTCTGCTGATTTTATGTTTCTTTTAATGCTACTGTGATGCATGGAGTTTGTCATAAATAAACATGATTGACTTTTATTCAAGTTGTCGTGGTCACGCCTTCGGGCGGTTATTCTTCATGTTACTTACATGTCCAGGGGTCTGATACAACCTCCCAGGTTCCGGTACATCTCAGCCCCTACAACTGAGGCTGCCTCCCGTCGGCTCAGGCCCTCAGTTGTGACAGTAAGCACTGACCTAATGAATCCAGCCGGAGACCAGGATCAAGCGGCCAGGCCGATGCAAGAACTGGCAGCCCGACTAGAACATCAGGAGGCTGCACAGGGCCACATCATCCGCTGTCTCCAGGATCTCTCTACTCGGCTGGATGGGATTCAGACAACTCTCCGTGGATCAGGCGCGTCTGGTGCGTCAACCACAGTGACTCCAGCTATAACCCCACCCACCTTACCCATTTCTGCTCCACGTCTTCATCTTCCAACGCCAGCAAAATTTGACGGATCTCCAAGATTCTGCAGGGGATTTCTCAACCAGTGTGAGATTCAGTTTGAGCTACAACCTGGCAATTTTCCCAGTGACCGTACAAAAATTGCCTACATTATTTTTCTTCTCAGTGGCTCAGCCCTTGATTGGGCATCACCGTTATGGGAGAGGTCCGACACCCTGCTATCTTCTTACACTGCATTCGTCTCAACATTCAGGCGCATCTTCGACGAGCCAGGCCGGGTAACCTCAGCTTCATCCGAGATTCTCCGTTTACGCCAGGGGTCACGTACTGTAGGACAATATCTGATACAGTTCCAGATCCTGGCATCCGAACTGGCATGGAACGACGAGGCCCTGTATGCTGCATTCTGGCATGGCTTATCTGAGCGTATTAAAGATGAGTTAGCTACCAGAGACTTACCCTCTAAGTTAGATGAACTAATCTCACTCTGCACGAAAGTTGATTTACGTTTCAGAGAGAGAGCAACTGAGCGTGGAAGATCATCTGCTCCAAAATCTTCTGCTCCTCCTCCTCGCCAACTGTCACCAACTAAAGATGAGCCCATGCAAATTGGCCGTTCCCGTTTAACTCCTGCTGAGCGCCGAAGACGTCTCTCCGAGTCTCTCTGTCTTTATTGTGCAGCTCCGTCTCACACCATTAATGCCTGTCCCAAACGTCCGGGAAACTCCAAATCCTAGCTCGCCAAGGAGAGGGCCGGCTAGGAGTAATGATCTCCTCTCCCTCTCCTCAAGATTGTAATCTCCAAGTCTCGCTTCAAGTTGCTCAACGTTATCGGAACGTCATTGCCCTCCTTGATTCCGGAGCAGCTGGGAACTTTATTACCGAAGCCTATGTTAAACGGTGGTCCCTACCCACCGAGAGACTTCCTTCGTCCATTTCTTTAACTGCCGTGGATGGCAGCAAAATTTTTGATGCAGTTATTTCTTTAAGGACTCTACCAGTTCGTCTGAGAGTGGGAGTTCTTCATTCCGAACTTATTTCTTTTTTAGTGATTCCAAGAGCCACACATCCTGTGGTCCTGGGCCTTCCATGGCTCCGTCTTCACAATCCTACAATTGATTGGACGACTACGCAAATCCTGGCATGGGGTTCCTCCTGTGCTGAGACATGTTTGTTTAAAGTATTGCCTGTCTGTTCTTCCTCCCCCAGGTCGTCTGATGTTCCACCTCCTCCATATCAAGATTTCACGGATGTGTTCAGTAAAGCTTCTGCTGATATCCTTCCTCCTCATAGAGAATGGGACTGCCCGATTGATCTCGTTCCAGGGAAGGTTCCACCTCGATGCCGAACTTATCCGTTGTCTCTGCCTGAGACGCATTCTATGGAGGAATACATTAAAGAGAACCTAGCAAAGGGGTTCATTCGACCTTCTTCTTCTCCAGCCGGCGCAGGCTTCTTTTTTGTAAAAAAGAAAGATGGTGGTCTGCGGCCGTGCATCGACTACAGAGGTTTGAACGACATTACCATCAAGAACCGTTATCCTTTACCCCTGATTACTGAGCTCTTTGACAGAGTTAGCGGAGCTACCATCTTTACAAAGCTGGACTTGAGAGGTGCATACAATCTCATCCGGATCCGTGAGGGTGACGAGTGGAAGACCGCCTTTAACACCCGTGACGGACATTATGAGTACCTCGTCATGCCCTTCGGATTGAGCAATGCTCCAGCTGTCTTCCAGCATTTTGTCAATGAGATCTTCAGAGACATTCTATACCGTCATGTCGTGGTCTATCTAGACGATATCCTCATTTTTGCCAACGATTTAGAGGAACATCGTTTTTGGGTTAAAGAGGTTCTGTCCCGTCTCCGTGTCAATCATCTCTATTGCAAATTAGAGAAATGCGTCTTTGATGTCAAGTCCTCCAAGTCAAGCTAAAGTTTTCCACGGCTTACCATCCTCAGACCAATGGTCAAACCGAGAGGGTGAATCAGGACTTGGAGGCCTTCCTCCGCATCTATGTGTCCTCCTCTCAAGATGACTGGGTTCAATTACTTCCCTGGGCCGAGTTCTGTCATAACAACCAGTATCATTCTTCATCTGCTTCAACACCATTCTTCACTAACTTTGGATTCCACCCTAAAGTCCCTGAGTTCCAACCGCTTCCAGCAACTTCTGTTCCCGCAGTGGATATCACCTTGCATCAGTTTGCCAATATCTGGAAGAGCGTACGATCAGCTCTGCTCAAGGCATCGTTCAGGTACAAGAAGTTTGCGGATAAGAAGCGTCGAGCAGATCCTGCTCTCAAGGCGGGTGATCGGGTATGGTTATCCACGAAGAATTTGAGGTTAAGAGTTCCCAGTATGAAGTTTGCACCTCGCTATATCGGTCCTTTCAAGATTGAACAAGTCATCAATCCTGTTGCTTACAGACTCCAGTTGCCTCCCTTCTTAAAAATACCCAGGACATTCCATGTTTCCCTGTTGAAACCGCTGATCTTAAATCGGTTTCATTCCTCACTTCCTCCAACTCCGAAAGTCCAAACTCAACGAGGCGTTGAGTATGAAGTGGCTAAGATCCTGGACTCACGTCACCGTTACGGTCAACTACAATATCTTATTGACTGGAAGGGTTACGGCCCTGAGGAACGTTCATGGACCAATGCTTCTGATGTCCATGCTCCTGCCTTGGTCCGGAGATTCCATTCCAAGTTTCCTCAAAAGCCAAAGAAGTGTCCTGGGGCCACTCCTAAAGGGGGGGTGCTGTCACGATCCGGGTATCTGGACGCCATTTCTTACCCATCAGATGCCTCCTAAGGCTGGCTCAGCGCTCCAGCACCGGATCCCATCTGTTATCCTAATGTTCACATTCCTGCATCCTCTCCTGTCTCTCTGAGACGCTGTCACAGTAACGCCATAATACATCTGGCATGGCGTCTCCCGCTGCCTCCGCCGCCGTCCCTGAGCTTCTGCATGCAGAGTGTCAGAGTGGATTACGTCAGCCGCGGCCTCCGCTGTGTCCGCGTGGTTGGATGTGCACTTGTCTGCCTGGCGTCTCCTGTCTCCAGTGGCCGGCGCCGCCATTACTGTTTTCATTACCACATGGATTACAAACCAAACTTCCCTCCAAGTGTCTGCATGGGCGCAGCCATCTTGGATTCTGTCAGCTGATCATTTCCTCCAATCTGTTGTCAGTATTGTTAATCTGCATAATTGCCTAGCCAATCCCTTCCTTGCTGCAGGTATAAATACACTGTGCCTGAGCAAGGAAGGCGTCAGTGCTTTGGTTGTCAAACCTAGTTCCTGTTTGTCTCTCTCCTGTGATTGTCTTCCAGGTTCCAGCTCCTGTCTCAAGACTTCCACCATAGAGACCCGCACCAGCATTCCACCTGCGGTGTAGCCTGACTCTCCGATCCATTGTGGATTCATCTGTTTCCAGCTACAACATTACCTGCTTCCAGCCCAGCTTCCAGCAGAGTACAGCTTCTCTTAAAGGGCCGGTGTCCTTTCTACAGTTTACCACTCTCCACCGGTATTATTATTTCTCCGTTCTCAAACTCTACATTTCATTCATATTGCATCGCTCTCAAGCTTCATTTATTATTTAACTGGTTCCAGCCAGTATCCACTCCGTGCCAACATCTGTCTGGTTCCAACCAGAACCCACAGCAGCTATTTTATTTACAGCAGTCCAGCTTTCCCTGGAACACCAGCTGGTACGATCCTGGGCTTTCTTCATTGCTACAGTCGGGCCTGGTAAGGACTTTCCAACTCGCAGATAATAAAAACTGTCTCATACTACCAGAGCTCTGTGGCCCCTGCCACCCTGTAGTACCCAGGAACTGTATTATTTCTCTGCTGATTTTATGTTTCTTTTACTGCTACTGTGATGATTGACTTTTATTCAAGTTGTCGTGGTCACGCCTTCGGGCGGTTATTCTTTATGTTACTAACATGTCCAGGGGTCTGATACAACCTCCCAGGTTCCGGTACATCTCAGCCCCTACAACTGAGGCTGCCTCCCGTCAGCTCAGGCCCTCAGTTGTGACAGCAGCTTTGCTGATAATCACATGGAGCACCTCTGTGACAATAATGCTTGCGATTTGATGCATATCTACTGCCTTGCACTGGAGCACCACCAGGACCAGTTACATTAGCTGCCTGCGGACCTTTTTCTCCATTCACAACATCAAACTCAATCGTTTCTCCTCTCTCCAGACTTCAGAAATAATTCCGGGGGTTGTTCTTCTTTATGTCAGTATAATGTACAAACACATCTTTCTTGGTGTCAGGACAATTTATAAAGCCATAGCCAAACCACACATTAAACCAAACGACTTTCCCCATAACTTTTCTTGAACTGACTACAGGCTCTGTAGCTGGTGTTGTGACCACTTCAGTTTGATTCTGGTCTACAACATGAAGGTCCACATCTCTGGGCTGTCTTTCATCGATGCTCCAGTTTGTCTCTCCTCTGCACTTTTCATGTTGCTGCATGAAATACTGCAATTGCTGTGTCATTTCATTTATCCCATGGGTCATCTCAGCGACTTGCACTCCTATAGTACTTAATAGATCGGTCCTTGGCACCTGATCACCCTGTGCAACAACTTCTTTAGGTGAGTGCAGATCCAATTTCAGATTTGTGATCTCTGGAGGGTATATTTCTTCTTGGATTCCCAACATCTCAGGGCAGGACATTTCTTGCATCTGTAACGTCCCTACCACTTTAACGGCAGCTTCTTTGAAGACCAAAAATGAGCTATTTGATAACTGTAGCTGAAGGAGGCATAAATGCGACTTCACTATCTCACCATGGGATCCCTCTATAAATTGATTAATCAATATTTCATCTGTTGGCTGAATTTCTGTTGGATCTATGGACTGTAATGCTCGAAGTGCCTCCTGAAGACTGAGTGCAAAGTCACGCAGTGTTTCTCTTGGCCGCTGCTTTCTCGTGTAAAAAGCCACCTTAAGATCAGATAACGATCTTGTTTCAAATGTGGCAGCTAGTCGGTTCAAGATAAGGCCTACGGTTTCTCTTTTTTCCTCTGGCCATGAAGTCACCTCTCTCAGGGCTGTGCCTTTTAGCTGCCCTATAAGAATCTCCACTTGTTGTTTGCTTAATTGGTATAAACGGAACAATGACTTAATTTTGTTCCTAAATTCAGTCCATGTGTTCCCTTCAGAAACTCTAACATCTCCGCTATATGTTGGAATCCATGGAGCCCCAAAGTAATACGGCAAGACGATTGGATTTATGCTGGCCATGGTTGGGTGAGTATTTGACAAATCCCCCGCTGCTTGATCATCAGAAGACATGTTTGTATCCTGTTCGTACGACACCAAATGTGACACCCTAAAGTAGGTATCACTGAAGGCAACAATTTACAAGTAAGTATTAGGAAGTCTAACCCTCTGGTCTAATGTGTTACTTTATCTTTTCTGGTGTTCCTCACCTGGACCTAGTGTCTGTAGCTTCTAACAGGCATAAGTTTCACCAGCAACTTACAATATAGTTCAGGATATATTGCACACAGGCATTGATTACACAATTTCTCTATATGAGTTTTTATTCTACTGAAAAACTGCTATAAGTTTTTCTCAGCTGTAGAAATTTGAGATTATCTCATATAATGGCAATTTAGATTAACCTCAATGTCTATGCTAGTCTCATACCATTTTCATGCAAAGAACAATAAAGCACAAGAAACAATGGGGGTAATTCCAAGTTGATCGCAGCAGGAAATTTTTTAGCAGTTGGGCAAAACCATGTGCACTGCAGGGGGGACAGATATAACATGTGCAGAGAGAGTTAGATTTGAGTGTGGCGAGTTCAATCTGCCATCTAATTTGCAGTGTAAAAATAAAGCAGCCAGTATTTACCCTGCACAGAAATAAAATAACCCACCCAAATCTAACTCTCTCTGCAAATGTTATATCCCCCCCCCCCCTGCAGTGCACATGGTTTTGCTCAACTCCTAAAAAATTTCCTGCAGCGATCAACTTGGAATTACCCTCAGTATCCACATTTGACAATCCTTACACACTAATATAAAGTTTTAAGCAATCACCTGAAAATACTCTTATAATTGAGGCCCCGTAAAAACCTTTAGTTTTGTAGCTAGCTACATTGAGTATAATGCACCTTTCTAGGAAAGTTATATCCTGAGAATAGTTAATACAAGTCTTGGATGAAGGTAGCAATGGATGGATTACAACAAATGAAGTGTAGCTGGTTCTGTCCAACCGGGCAGTTTTGCAACTTCTAATATGATGCATCACACTATTTTTAGACAACTGTGAGTTTGTTTTGCTAGTCTGGATGTAATATTAATTGATTGTACTGTAGGTGCTATTTTCTTAAAGGAGGCTCTCTGCGCTATCCACATGGCTGTGTCAGGCAATAAGTAGGTTTACAACTGTGCCACTTAATCCTGACTCATCCTTAAATGCAATATAGGCAGCTAAGGTGTCTCTGTCCCTGTTATGAGCAGTCTCTCTATCTCTGGAAGGGCTTGCAATGAATAGTTGGTGAAACAGGGTTACTGACCTGTACTCCAAAAAGGTTACTGTACTCAATTGTTACATTTACACTGTCTGACTGAGAGCAGTACATCAGCTGCAGGCCCCTGTGATATTGAGTCCTGAATCCTTTAAGCTGTCTGTGTAACTAAGACAGTATTGTTCCTTACTGCGCTACAGAGTTCTGGCTGTGTGCTGAGAAAACTGCAGCACATGACTGTCTGCTTCTGCACAGAGGTGCTTACTGCTATTTGATGGCTCTTATCAGTTTCATAAAGGGTGTTAGTACTATAGAAACGGGCTAATTTACTGTATAAAACTGTGATCTCTTGTATACCAGGGAGTCTGTGACAGAGAGTGTGAGAATGTATAGTCTGCAATGGGGCTCCTGGATCTCACTAGAAGTGGCTATTTTGCCTCAGGGCGGACGTAGTCTGCTCACCACTCCATAGACACTCTCTTTGTCAGCTGCTGGACTCTGATTTATTGAAGATCAGGTAAGGAGTCTCCTTTGGTCACCATGTACACCACCAAATCAGCTCAGCACCTTCTGCTCCTAGGTCCTGTTTCACTCTGCCCATCCTCCTAAGATGGCCGCCGCCCAACTGCCAACAGACTCGGCACATGGCTGTCCAAGCGCATGACAGCTATAGCATAGAAAATGTTCTTAACCCTTTCCTTGATGAAGTCTCAAAGCATTTAGCCAGGCTGTATTTTGTAGAGGGGGAAAAAGGGCGCAGAAATAAGTTAAATGTCCGTGGCAACTCTGATGGGGTGTCACATATTGGTTGGCAGTAACTAAGTCGACACCAGAAATAGGTTGACACTGCCATTAGGTTGATATGAACAAAATCGACATGGAAAAAGGTTGACATGAGTTTTTCACTTTTTCATACTTTACAATCCACATGTACTACGATTGGGAATGGTAACCTGTGCCGACTGCAGTGAGGCACCTTGCCCTTCGCTCGCCATGCAAGGAGACACGGTGCACTAATTGGGGTTCCCTGTCACTTTACGAAGAAAATGACACACATTTTTTGTAGAAACTCAGGTCGACCTTTTTCCATGTCGACCTTGTTCATGTCAACCCAATGGTCGTGTCGACCTATTTCTGGTGTCTACCTAGTCACTGTCGACCAATAGGCATCGACCTAATGTCTGTCAACCTAGACACTGTCGACCCTAAGTACCATACCAATCCAAACCACAGTCAACACAGTTATAAGTAAGTTTAATTTACATGAAAATGAGATTTGTGCAATGTTTTGGGACCAAAATAATCACCATTTAAGTTGTTTTATCTTTACATTATGTATGTGCTTTACTTTGGTTTTAACTTTATACTGTACCATGTCGTCTTTTTGACCCTGTCGACCCAAGTCCATGTAAACCAATTATCTTTTGACCCTGTCAACCTTTTGAACCTGTCGACCTATTTACTGTCTTCCATGTGTTGTCAGTCTATTGACTGTCTATCTAGGCTAGGGGTGGGCAAAATACGGCCCGTGGGCCAATCATGCCCAGCCCGCTACCTCCCACCAACCGGCTGAGCTGCTTGTCATTGCACTGCAGTACCTCTAAGCTGCCGGCGCCGCAGAGGAAATCCAGGTCGCGGTCTCGCGGTCGCATCATGTCAGTCGTCCGGCAATACAATAGGCTGTGAGCAGTGTTGGGGGTGAAGCAGAAATCCGACAAACATGCCATTGCGATGCTGATTTCTGCCCTTAGCACTGCGGACACAGCATTGCACCAGGTACTTAAGTCAGATAATGCCGGTTCTCCCAACAAAACCCCCTGTTTAATCTGGGAGAGGATGGGCATTCTCTGACTTAACATCACACTCAATTTAACAGCGCTGGGACCTCCTTCCTGGCGCTTTTAACATGCAATCAGTTGAATCGACCCCATTGTGTTTTAATAAATGTGTGTTACTTCAGAATTAGCCCCATAATGTTCTTAGTAATTTATGTAAACGTATAGTATTGTGAGGGAAGAAATGTGTGGTCAGGGGAGTTCCTATAGCAAATGCTGCTTCCAAAAGCTACTCAATCCCCTCCTCTCCTTAAGTGCATACACACTATGTGATATTACACATGATATCGCTCATTTTCACCCTTCTGAGTGATATTGTTTGTAATATTGCACAGTGTATGGTACGAACGACGACCAATGAACGTTCCCGGGGGTCGTGTATACAAGATATTTTGTGTGGGTTCCTCGAATACTCACGGGAAAGTGTTAAGTGACCCCTTGCTGAAATAATTGCCCACCCCTGATCTAGGCACTGTTGATCTTTTAATCCACACCCCTGTAATGTAATGGCTAGAATATAAAACAGGCCCCAATGTGGTGGCATACGAGTGCTCACCTGCAGTCTGGCGACTGGTAAATGAAGCGCACCTACAGTCTAGTAGCTAGAGGACAAATCAGATCTCTGATTTGGAGGCAAATAGATACAGCAGACCTCTAATTCCTCTGCAAAGCAATTTCTTAGGTGTTCTAAGCCTGCACCCAATCTGTTACTTGATATAAGTGCTGCTATATATTGTTACTAACATCTAGCTGACAGCTTCTGGCTCTCTGGTTTGCTTACCCATAGTGGTGGATTTCCCAGTAGGCATGTTCTTTAAGGCACCACCTGCAAAGGGTAGCACGGCACGGCAAGCCACTTTCCTGCATCAGAGCAGCTGCTGATCCTTTGGTCATTCTTTAATGTAGCTGGTCCAGCAAGAAAGATGGCTGGCCAGGCAGCACAGGGACAGCAAGCATCAGCAGCTTTGATGCAGGAAGAAAGGGGAGTTTGCGGTCACGTGGGAAAGGCAACTTGTTACCGAGGACTCAGAGGCTTCAGTTCCCCAGCAGTCATGAAGGGGGTGGAGGCAGAGTCTGCTGTGGTTATACTGAGTCGCCTGTCACAGCACTGCATCTGTGCATCATAAAGAAGGGGTCTGGAGCTGGAGATACAGAAGGGTGAAATGAGAGAATCAAAGGGTTTGGGGCTGGAGCTGGAGATATAGAAGGGGACTGGAGAGACACTGGTCTATTTAAGGGAATACTTAAAAAGACGCACAGAGTATTGCATTTTATGGGAGTATCACAGGCATGGCGCTTAAAGCAGTTGCAAGCAGAGATATTGAACTGCTTACATAGTAGGCCATAATCGGATGGAGCAACTGCAGCCACCACCAATGGTGTGTCTTTGGAACACTGAGGTTAAGGATAGGCCTATGGCTATGCAGACTGAACACGGCATTAGCAATGCAGGTGCCATGTTTTTGCACATATGACCTCATAGCTAACAGCAGCTATACGCCTCTAAAACGGCCATGACATGTCTGAGTTTTTCTAACCACTTCCTGTAAACTTACCGCTAACACCTCCAAAGGGTCACTTCCTGTTAATCACTTTTCCATGAATTCCTCAATCTCTCAGCACTTGCGCAGTCTGCCGATAATCGCTCCATTGCGTGAACATCGGCCATTGCATATAAACATGAATTAGATACATGGTGTCCAGAGACACATAATACAAAGTATTTTTATTGTTTTTATTTATTCATTCTATTAAATGGAAGCATATCTGGAAGTGTATGTTGCCAGTAAAATGTGTGACTGTATTATACACACCATATGGAGAATAAAAAAAATGACAGCCTGATATTTTTAATATATATGCGTGAGAGATAATGTATGTCATAATTTCATGTTGTTCCCCTCCCTAAAATAGTTTTCCCAAAGGCAAGTGTTTCAGTGATATTTATGGCATCATTCCAGACCAATGCAAGCCGGATCTCTCTTGAAAAGTTTACACCTGTAGTTACAAGGCATAAATTCTCCCTGTCCCAGAACTAATTGCCTGACATTAAACAAAGTAAGACTCTCCCGAGCAATCTATCACATGTTCTGTGCACTAGGGGACACATGTCTAGATAGGCTGTGTGATGTCTTAATAATCTGACGGTAACCAAACTCATGATGTGTGCAAGGCTACATATATAAAATGTGAATATACAGTCAGCGGGGGTGAGATGGGGAGATGGTGATTTAAAAATGAAGAAGAAAAAACTTTCACAGCAAAACAGGGAGTTTGATTGAAAAATAAATTCAAAACTTAAAGGTCATCATGTGAAAATATTCCCAGCAAAACCCTGCAAAGCAAAGACTCTGTTCTGTAATTGCACCAATTTTAGTTCAAATCAATTCTCCCTTTTGTGTTGTGTTTTTCGATTGCTTTTCATTCTGATGATTTTGAGGATGTACTGTGTCTCGGTCTCCCTTAATACTTCCTGGAGCAGGTTAACGGGCCAGTGACATCATCCGCTGCTCAGCTGAGCTGCCAGTTCATCCCAGTTGCCAAGTCCTGTCAGCCATCCAGAAACAGCAGTGAAATATTATTATGATGCAGGGGAGGTATCAGAAGGGATTTCTTAACTGTAACGTGGAAGAAGTGGGAGACTTTAGGGGTTCATTCATCAAACTCTACACATTCAGCATTTGTGATTTAATGTCTGCAGAAAAAAATAATAATCAGGTTACTCTATGCCGTCTTTATAATGAATTTATAACGGTACTGTATTGCAAATTTCTTTGTATCCGTCAATAGGTGCTTCTGTTTCAAAAACCGTGAAAAAGTTTTGGACTGGAATAATCCAACAAGCATGATGTTAATGTAGTTAGCAAAATTACAAGCTGCTGTTACAACGTATTGAGTATTACTAACAAGGAAAATAAGTTGTGCAGTGTCTGAAATTTCTAGTCCATCAACATCATCCCAAAATTGCACTGCATACTCCTGTATATATTAGTTTCCTCTTCTGTCACTGGGCTACCTTTCTCATTATATACTGCCTGCATTTGCCGCTCTATCTACAAAGGGCTAGAGTTCCCTAGGTCAGGTATGAAATCCCGACAGAATCCTGACAGATCGTGGTATTTGTATCCTATCCCTAATCCTTCCCCTAACCCTAACTCACCCTTCCCACAGCCTAAACCTATCACCCCCCCGGCAGACTAACCCTAAATGTCCCCTCCAACAGCCATACTTTAACCCTCCCCCAGTACCTAATCCTAAACCCAAGACCAGTACTTACCTCCGGGACCTGTCGGTATTCTGTCAGAATCCCAACTGCCGGGATCCTGACTCCATCCCAAGTTCTCCTAGTGACTGATACTGTAAATGATTATGGGACTGATTTAGAGATGGATGTTATTTGTATAAACCTGTGCATGCAAGTAATCAAAGTTAGGGTTACAGTTCACACAAAGGATCATCTGTTCAGAGTGACCTTTAGCCCCCTGTGATGCCTGAAGCTGGCATCTAATGTAATATCCATTATGACTTATGCACAAATTATCAACTTTATACATTTTAAAAACATCACTCCACTGTGCAGTCACATGTATGCAGCTCATCCCTTATATATGACCGTACAATAAGTACTATGACTTACTCTTGGCTTGGTACGTTTGGTATTACAGAAGCTGCACAGCAAAACCTGGATACCACAGTGACAAAATGAAGCGCACATAAAGAAAGATGGTTTCTCTTATTTAAATTGTTGCAGTCATGTGGTGCTAGGTACAAACTCTGCAGACAATATAGTAAAGGGTTGTTTTACCAATTTAACTTGTATATTTTGATTTCCCCAAATTGCCTACATAAACCATAATATAAAGCGTTTCTTTTTGTAAGCATGCCAAAGTACACAGAACATAGCTGGTGTGTAATACTCATTGGTGGGAACAACTGACTACTTATCCTGCCTCCCACTTCCGAGGTGAAGTCTTAGTGGGATATCCGGGGGGCATTGTAATACTAAATGTGTCATCATGGCCCCAACAGTACACTGACATGATTTGTGTCATGGTGCAATAGAGGTCATGGCCACAATCATGTGTTTCATTGTGCATCTCCCCATTGAAGTAGGCAGGATCTGGGAGGTTGGTCTATTGTCTCAGTTTGGGAGTCTCCTGGGAGTATGCAACTATGCACTTGCTGAATGGTGGCAAGGATTAAGGGAAAATTAGCAGTACCAATATGGGTGCACGAGTTATCATGATAGCTATTGTATTATTCAACACCTACCATGATAATCCATGCCCTCACCATGATAATCCATACCCTATAATTACTATCATTTGAAGTCTGGCCCCTGGTGGTAATAGTAAATCGCCACTATGCCTGGGTCAGAAGTTTCCACCTAAATAATATTTTATTCATAACCATTATAGAACACAACCCTGTACAAATAAAGTCTGTCTCTCTAATCTGAGTTCTATTCCACACTGTATCCAGTATTGGGTTATAATCGGACCATGTGCTAGGAAAGTATGGAGCTCATGGCAAATTTAGGTGAGTAAGTACATCATTGACATGAGGGAGCATAAGCTTGGGGTCATGTTCTTGATGTTTATTGCAGAATATTTGGAATACAATCCTTGCTTTGTTTACTAATTGCTTTGGGGTAAAGTTCTTGCTGTGTGTTTTGGTTGAAAGTAGTTGAGATAATATAATTTATCTCATGTAAATCCACCCAAAGTGTGGACTACACATCTTAATTTTAAACATGATAAGAGTGCTACCATGCTGAGACTTCTAGTACCATGCAGGATAAAGAAGAATGCAAGTGCACACTGTAAGCAGTCCAAGCTCCCCCTCCTCTATACAGTATTTGTGTATATATTGTACAATGGAAGGTTGAGACTTCTTCAGTTTGGTAGTAGCACCACTCCCATCCGGACTTAGATGTTTTAATCAACACAGTTTCCTACATTGCTGTCTACATGTTAGAATGGGTCATATGACAGGAATGACCAAGTTATAGTAATAAGTTATAATGTGTATGATGGATGTTAGAGACCTATCTGATGAAGTGCACCTGGACATGGTGGATGGGCCCACATTTTTGGCTACAAATGCTAAGTACTTCACATAAACTCCATGTTAATTGTAAGAGTTTAACAAAATACTTTTGACTGTCAGTATTCTTAGTGCTTAGAGTGTAAATCTGCATTTTTCTTTCTTCTTATTTGGGAAGGGGCAGCAGCTTGGCTTGCCTACTGAGCTCTCATACTTTGGTCTCTCTGTGTTACTCATGGATATTACTGTAATCATACTGTCAAACGTTTCTGGATACTGTCATAAAGTTTCAAAGGTGGCATAGCTTTCTGTGCCAGAGCCATCATCGCCTAATACAGTACTCCTCAATGTCTAGGGCATGTAGTTGATGACACGTGGTACCTCTTGCTATTACAGTCCCATTTTTGTTCCACACAACACACTTTCCCTATTTGCTCTAGGATGCTTATGGGAATTAAATGTGTACTCATATATGGTACATATAGCACATCCTGGATTTCTGTGACTTTGGTTTTACCCCCTATTTTTAGGTGAGCCATGATTGTCCTAACTTTTGTGGTTGTAAGTGCTGCTACTGCAAAATCAAATTCAGACATTAAGTTCTATAGCATCCCCATAGCAATCTCCTCATCATCGACTTGATCTTCTGTAGACATTAATCTCTGAGATATGGATATCATCTTATCAATATAAACAATAGGTAATGTTAGGATACCTCGACAACTGTGCAGAAGCACTTAGGCAGCCTTATAGTACACAAAAACCAAAAGAAGGTGTCCCTCCACAACACCTCAAAAGATACTTTTAATAGGAATATAATATAGGGTGTGTGTGTTCCACCAGGTGCCAGGTAGTCAACAAAAGTGAAAACAAATACAATATAATGAGAGCAATGTCATATACATCCCTTCAATAAGTGTAATGGTCTGTTGAGTCTCTCAAAGTATAAACAATCAGAGGCAAACTCAATGCAGGGCTGGGTTAAGCCTTGGGGGTGCCTGGGGTTTTAAGTGCTCCAGGCACACCCAAGGCTTAATCCGGCCCTACATTGAGTTTGCCTCTGACTTGTTATACTTTTAGAGACTCAACAGACCACTACACCCATTGGACCACTACATCCATTGAAGGGATGTATATGACATTTCTCTCATTATATTGTATTTGTTTTCACTTTTGTTGACTACCTGGCACCTGGTGGAACACACATCTTAGCAATATAGTCACTCATACAGGTGCTTTCACAAAACTCAGTATTATACAGTATTCACCTGAGATTAATTCTTTTTGTGAGACCCTTATCCTCATATGCTGCCTGCGGTGCTGTCCACATGTCAAATGCTGACATTTTCCTGTGTTGTGCAACACTTAAACCTGTGGTTCACATGGCCTTAGCTACATAATCAGGATTTGGACTGTCACCTAGGTTAATAGTAATTTTCCACAGATTCTCACGCTTAAATTGCATTTCCATTGTGAACTTTCATGTGGCATACTGTAGTTCTCTGAATCTCTAAATTTTACTAATCTCATTGTGGATGCAGCTACCCTGTTCATGTTATTTGCTGAGTCATTCTGAAGGGGATACGGTCATTAGTTCGAAACAACTTAGGTCAACAGTCATTAGGTCGACCACTAAAGGTCGACATGCATTAGGTTGACAGGGACACTAGGTCAACATGGTCATTAGGTTGACATGTACTAGGTCGACAGGTCAAAGGTTCGACATGAGTTTTTTTTTAAATCAATTTTTGGACTTTTTCATACTTTACGATCCACGTTGACTACAATTGGGAACGGTAACCTGTGCCGAGCGCAGCGGTAGTGGAAAGAGGCACCTTGCCCGAAGCATGGCAAGCAAAGCGAGCCATGTGAGGGGACATGGTGCACTAATTGGGGTTCCCCATCACTTTACGAAGAAAACAACACCAAAAAAAGTCGAAAAACCCATGTCGACCTGTTGACCTAGTTCATGTCGACCTAATGACCATGTCGACCTAGTGTCCCTGTCGACCTAATGCATGTCAACCTTCAGTGGTCGACCTAATGACTGTTGACCTAAGTTGAGTCAACCCAACGACCCATACCTCTCTGAAACCTCAGTGCCTTTTGTCGTATGTGCAGTGTTCTGTGGCATCTGGGGTGTCACTGTCTTGGTGCCTGGGCCCGTAACCTGTTGATATGTGTTTCCTATTTTGCAATGTACACAAGCGATAAACAGTACACCAGTGGAAAGAAGAATTTGAGGTACACCATGTGGATAGACTTTTACAGGAGATTGGGTTTATTGAGGTGCACAGATTTTACAGTTGTACTCACAGTAACACCATGTAAGGGATATGTAATTTGCTAAATCAGCCAAACTGCTGGGGTCCTCAGGGCCTAATTCAGTTTGAGTTGTATTTTTGCAAGAAATCACAAAACTACAACTCATATCTCTAGCATGCGGGGGCCACCCAGCACAGGGCAAGGCCGCCCGCATGCAAATGCCCGCTAGTGACGCGACTGGGTCCCACCCTGCTGAAATGCGAGCGCATTGCTGCTTGCATCTTAAGGGTAGCTCCCTGCAATGGCAGTCACTGGGCCGCCATGTTTTGGGTCACAGCGGTTGCGTGTGACGGAAATGGCCCAGACATGCCTGTGTGCAATCTCAATCTAAGTCATTGCACGTGCGCGCAGCAACATGCACGCATGCACGGAAACGGAAGTGCGGAAATCTTCAGCATTCTATACTGAATCGGCTCCTTAATTCGGAAAGCACACTCCCAACTCCTTGATCAGCTGACTGGCAGTCACTGCATGCTATACACTTTGTCTCACTCTTGAACCAGGTCAGTGACTAATGCTGTATATGAACTATACATTGACTATGAAGTGCCAGTGATATCTCCAGTCCTGACAAAACGTTCTTGGATTTTCAGCAGAGCTCTTTTGGCTTTGGCTACGTACACAAATGTAGACTTGTAGTCTTTGTTTTTTTACCAACCACAAAAAATGCAGGTTGGCAGTGGGTCTCTTTTTGCACAAGTGTGCCTACTTGTCTGCCAGGCACATTGGAAGGTGCAGACCTACTGTGCTTCCCAGTCTTTGGAAACGCTCCTGTTAAATCAATCTACGCCTACATTTGTGGTTTTGCAGAATGTCCTGAAAACGTGCATGGTGTATACAGCAGAAACATCACATCAAAGTCCAGCCAACTTCCAGTTAAGAACAACCAGCTTCACTCATTTAAACGTTTACATTTTTAACCTAAAATATTTCTCAGTTTGACTTAATTATAACACAAAAGGTTGGGTTTTCTACACTTTTAACTATCACATCAGAGGTGGGGTTTTCTACACTTCTGAATGAATGTTGAATTCCAGTTCCCTTGCGGCAAAAAAAAGCTGTGAAGAACACTTTAAACATTTCCATCCTGCAAAATAAAATCTAATTTTCACACCAGGCAAGCCTAATTTGCACCAGGAGCCCCCCGGCCCCAATCCATTTCAACACCTTTCCGTTTATTCAACATATAAATGAAGTGGGGACACTACTCAAGAGATCACTGATTACAAAGTACACAAGGACTTTAGAACTTTACAAAACATGATGGTGGAATAAGACTGGGGGAGAGTACGGAGTGCTCTATATATTTCCCAATCCTGGTGCTGTCGCATACTATGATACAACATATATGTGCTGTTAATTGGCATCTCTCAATAGGTACCAATGAGGTCCCCTCGAGTATCAATATCACCCCTGTGTACCTGTTAAACACTGAGACAGAGGCAGAAATGGATTGAGAAACCTCAAGCCCTTAAGCCATAAAACGACCTCAAAAAAGGATAGTGGACAAGGAACGTTCAATAAATAGGGAGTTCTGGGTTAAAACAGAGGAACTTTCACTCTTAAAAAAGGCTGCTTTGAAGTAATGTGATGGCTACAATCGACCGTAAGGCAGGATCTTTTGAGACTGTTTGTGTCAAAATATGATCAACAATTGTCAAGAATCAAGACCAAGATCAAAGCGTTTGAAATGCTTTTTTTGTCTTTTATACAGCCATGAGCCCGGCTGTATGTCTTTTTGCTACAAGCAGCCAGCGTCTCAAATAGACACACGCATTAACCCGTGCGACTCATATTATTTATATATCAATAAGAACCGTCTCGCAAGTCTACGGATTGGATTGTACAATCCAATAAACAAACGTATGTCACCATTTACTTGTTATAAACTCACAAAGGGTATTTTCCAAATCATGACTGTACATATTTTATTTAGGAACGTGCCATCGACAAGAAGCTATCAATAGTTATGTGCGTAGTGTCATGTGCCTGTCAATATTAATGTAATTATGATTAAAGCAATTGTGCAGATTTTAACTAGATCAAATACCTTTTCCGATAGCACTGCTATCAATTGCAGCATTACTATTGAGCCATTCTATAACTAGATGCATTGTTACTAGACACATATGTCAATTTACCTTATCTCAAGAAAAAAATATCAACATTTAAATTAAGACTCCTGGAAACGACATCAATATAAATTAATGATGTACAGTTACGGCTGAAGGTTTTGCTTCAATAACGAAACAATTTTTTATGTCAGCAAAAATAAATTAAAATCGGAAAATATATTGAAAGTGTGATAAAATTAAAGTAATTAGCCATATAACACTTTTATAACAAGTAAAACTTCAGACACAGTCAGTGAAAAAATATTGACAAAAAATTATGGAACTGCATATATTTTATACATTGCAGTATGGGTTGCTATCTCTTCGTAAGAAATTATTTAAGAATGCTTTTAAAAAAGCAAAATTTAGGTAATTAAAAATATTTAAAGGGCCCTACACTCTATACGGTCGACGTGCGACCCGGCGGTGGCGGGGGGCAGTGACGGGGGGAGTGAAGTTTCTTCACTCCCCCCATCACCCGGCTCCATAGCAGTGCAGGCAAATATGGACGAGATCGTCCATATTGGCCTGCATGCACAAGCGACGGGGCACCAGCGATGAACGAGCGCGGGGCCTCACATCGTTCATCGTTGCTGCCTCCACACTGAAAGATATGAACGGTATCTCATTCATTAATGAACGAGATTGTTCATATCTTTCAGTAATATCGCCCAGTGTGTAGGGCCTATAAGTCTCGGGTAATTATAATAATGGTTTAAAATACACAAGTGGAGGTTTGCAATTAGCAATCAATCAGAATCTGTCTATCATTTTGTAGAAAGCAATCTGAATCTGAATCAATAGAATCTGATTGGTTGCTATGGGCAACAGCAGTTGTCTGTCTTAAAAGCTTTAGTTAATCTAACCCATAATCTCTTAGAAAGGAATGATTTTCTTATTCTGTAAACAACAGATCCAACTTGTTCCACTTATCCCGCAGTAGGTGTGGTAATAGTGGTTAAAGCAGTGCCACTTGTGGCTATCAGATGGTGTTATCTGACCAATCGTTATTGCAAATGCTTATTTTAGCCCAGCAGACACTATGGGCCTCATTCAGAGATGTACGTAACCCGATGGTCTGTGTACATCTCTGATGGTGAAACGGCTGCACAGGATTGTGCAGAATTGGTCCTGCGTGATCGCATGCACAGCCCCCTATGCTGCAGGCTGATTGACAGGGCTGGCCAGTGTTCCAGGAAATGGGTGGGTGTCACCCCCATTTTTTCGGTGAACTGAGGCCAGGGTTTGCATCTTCAGATTCCCCAACCCCAGCTACGGGGTTCTGGTCGTCATTCTGAGTAAGCATCACTTTATTCCCATGGCCGATGCTGCCAACATCGCAATCGACAGTCGTGTTGGTCATCTGAAGCTGCGTTTTCGGACGCAGCACTCGGATCGCAGGTGCTGTCAGGAGGCGTCTTTTTTCTACAGATGCCCCCTGCTGCATGAGAATTTTTACACATCGCTGCTGCCTCCAAAGAATGAGCAGCGATGTGCTCTGCATCCATGTCTGGAAGAGGCCCCATGTGCAAAGTAGATAAAAACTGTAAATTTTTGTATTCATCCAAACTTGTGTCCTTTGACCTGTCAACTCTGTAATAAAACCAACTGGTGGGGGCAGGGACTAAGGTGTGGTTTCGTACCACTGCAATTATCCATCGTTTTTATTTTTGTGGTTTGCAAATCACAAGACAGAATCACTGAAAAAAAAGCAAAAAAAGTTGCACATCCCAACCCAGTTTTTTTTTTTTTTGAAGATAAGTAAACAGAGAGATTTCTTAAGCATACCTCCTAACATTGGTGGACAGCGGAGGTGCGGCGTGGCCACAAAGGGGTGGGGCCTAATGGTAAGGGGTGGAGCTTCACAGCACACCCATTCCCATCACTGTGGAGGTGTGCCCACCAACTCTCTGAGATTCTGGGCTGCCCCCAGGCCCACCGTACACTGTGGCCCATAGGCAGGACAGTGGGACAGTCCTGGGTAAATGGGAGGTATGCTGAAGTTGTATGAGCTTTATAAAGCAACATTTTCACAAAGTGCTGGAAAAAGTGGCAGGAAACTAAGATGTGGTATTACGAGGTAACTGCTGAAACTGCAGCCCAATGCATTGGGCTACAAAGGGTCCCATACCTATTTCCAACTATGGATGTGGCTAAATGGCATTCATGCTAACCTGGGATGTTCCGACATTCTTTTATTCCTTGTGGATTCTGTGTGGCACTTCACAGTCTGTGTACATGTACCAGTTCAAACTCTATTGACTAGTCATTACTTAGTTTGACATCCAGCTCATCACATCTGGAAACAAGGCAAAGGTCCTTGGTAAAAACGAAAAAAAAAAAAACCATGCTAATCCATGTTGGCAATTGAGAACCCACTATACTCAGCTCACCATTGACAACTAATAATAGAAGATATGGGCTTGACTAATCAGATTAACTATCCAGAAAGAATTCTGCTTCATATATTGCAAAACTCCAAGTATAACTCAGATGAGACAATTTTGTCTACTAACTATCCATTCTCTTAAACTAATCCACAATACCTTCGTTGATTTGTTTCTTGAATTTGTGAGATCTTCCTTTAATTGAAAATCATATATACATAAATATTTACTGCTGTTTGCTTATTATAACTATTAATTATAGACGCATGCTGAAAATTCCATTCCATACATTTTTTTTTCCATTCATTTGGCAGGTCAAGCATCGTAACACTAACAGAAAAGGATGTACCCCATAAGAGCCTTGGAGATTTGCCAGTCCTGAATTTTAAATTGTATTGCAATGTAACTATACTGCAGCTGTTAGGTGACAGCTGAGAAAGAAGACAGGGAGCCTGGGAGGAGGAAAATACAGTTAAGTCTAATAGTTGAAGCTGTGATTTATTTATTTATTTATTTATTTATTTTATCCCATTATACTACAAAAATATTAAGCGAAACCACTATTTAGATCACAAATGTGAAAGCTGTGCTGAAAAACAACAATCTTTGAGGGAAAAAAAAAAGGTGAAAGCGTTGGATGAGGCCACGAGTCTTCTGCTTTTTTTTGTTTTTTTTTAATCACATTATAATACAAAAATGTGTGGTATACTGAAGATGGAAGTGCACTTTATTGCACTTCCCGCTGGCTAAATTATGGTCATGGTCCACCTACAATTTTCCTTCTTGCAGCATATATGACAAATGGCATCATGAGTGAATTTCTGATATGAAATGGAACCAAGTTTCTTCATAAATAATTACCTATAAAACCTGACTTTTAGTGGTCTTTTGGTACCAATTAAGCACTTCTGCGTTGAAGCTGGAATCCTTTTCCCAATGGTAACAAAAACCAACCTCAGATGTAGTATTATTATTTTTTATTTATTTACTTTTTTTTTTTTAACCAGGGATTCTCTTTTAGACACCAAGAAGAAAATCATTAAATATTTTTATGGCCCTTGGTGGAATAAACTGGAAAGATTTGCCTATTTGTTTAACGTACTCATTATGCTGACAAGGTGGCTCCAACTGACTGTTTTCTTTTTTTACCCCCATGGTTCTATTAGAAGAGAAAAAGAGTTTTTCTCAGCAGGGAAGTCTGCACCGTGGAACCATTTTTGACCAGCGATTTCAAGATTGGAGAAAAATACATTTATAGGTTACAATAATACATTCACTGTTTTAAGAATTGAAAACCAATCAAAAAATATTTATTTCCCCCCCTACCCTCCCAGGAAGTCAATTACAAAGTATATACATAAACCATTCTTTTAATCTTATTGGTCTTTGTTTAGAAAAATGGCTTCTTCCTTGGTATCTAGTTTTGGATTCAAGACATTTAGGTCATAGTGCTTCTGAGATACTGTAAACAAAACAGCACATTAGCAAACAACATAAAATAATATGAATGCAATAATAACAGAGCATAACAATTGTAATAATAAAATTGTAATTTTCATACTAAACAACCAATAAAATATAATGACAATGAATATTTAATGAAGAATGGTTTATAATGTAATAAAAGCGTAGAAGGCAAGAACAAAAGTACAGTACATTTTATTTTTTTATTGTGACTATAGTAGACTGTATATAACACCAGATGTCAATGTCTTGTTTAATAAATTCATACTCCGCCCAAATTACTGTAAGCTACAGACGCCTGTCACTTCTCAGATTTAACTGTCTTTAATTATCACTTACGATCACAGCTTGCAATTAATACTCAGATTATTGTTACTGCTCCCCAAGTGCATCATCATACTGTTTCATTTATTAAACATCTGCTTCATGTTTTCCAAGTGAGTCCTTGTATGATTCAAGGACTTCCTGGATGTTTTATTCATTCTGCTATCTTGTCATTATTGGAAATTAGACCTTATAAAGAAATCATAGTTTATTGCTAAAGAGACACTGTTTCTTTATGAGCAATAGTATTATATATCCATGTGGCATTTGCATCATGTATTTATTGTGATGACATCTGTGTAACAAGTTTCAGGGACTGATTTGCCAAGCAATGACATATATGACATATATGTAGAACTTTTAACCCGAAGTGAAAGAAATGATATCCATCTTCTACACAGTTGCTTTGGGCAACCTTGGTCGGCCATCAGACTATGCAGTGAAAAATAATTCAACGACTCTATGGGAGTCTTATATTTTATTTAAAACCTACTCAATGTAGATAACACTCAGTGGTGGAGTATAGTGACTCTTAATTGAATACCTCACAGCATTTACAGTACTGTTTGTGGACCAAGATATTGGGCAGGATGCATTAATTATCAAATTTTCAATGCAATGCATCCCACCGCTTACCTCATGCATATCTGCTGAATGCATGAATAAAATCATGAATGACAGCTCTTGCAGTAAGAGCTGTTCTTTGCAATGATAGGACTTCCGGGTTTTGGACCCGGAGTCCTACCTGTGTATGCGTTCAGTGACGCATGCCTCGCAGGAGTGCTGGAAGGGATCCGTTTGGATCGCTCTTTGAGGGACAGAGAGAAAGAAACCCATAGGCTTCAATTACGCAATACAAAAATATATTTCTATTTTCATATACTTTATACTGGCAAAACTCTGGTGCAAACATTAGTATAAAAGGAAAGGCTCTGCCTCACCCCACCGCATGTCACTGGCCTATGTAATTCCATCCCTTCCCTCCTCCTTCCGCCTCTCCAGTCTCAGGTCCAGGCAGGCCCGATGCTACACATTCAGCAAAGGGATGCAGTGCAGGTAGGCGCCAGGCTGGGAGAGGTGCTCTACCTACTCTACAACCCTGTGCTGCGTCTGGGCCCCCTGCTGCTGCCGGCTGCTGTGCCTGTTACACCGTTTGACAGGCAGCGGCGCCGGCAGCTTGAAGCCTCCACTTACCTCCCTGCAGTGTCCTCCGTATCCTGGATGAAAAGGGGGCGGGGTTACATGGCACCGAGGGGCGGAGCTACACGGGACCAGGCTGCAGAGCCTGAGGAGGACAGACACTGCGGCCAGACAAATGGTATGTGGAGGGAAAGCGTGTGTGTATTTGTATGTATGTGTGTGTGTAAGTGTATCTGTGTGTGTGTATGTATGTATGTATGTATGTGTGTGTATCTGTATGTATGTGTGTGTATCTGTCTATGTGTTTGTGTGGGTGGGGCGCATAATTTATATAATGGCATTTCTGATGGCATTACAGTGGTTGAAGTGGGCCGGTATGCAACGGTATGGCATACCGGCATTTCTCATACCTTGTGCTATAATGTGAATTTCGGCTCATACCGTGTGCTATAATGTGAATTTTGGCTCATTCCGTGTGCTATAATGTGAATTTCGGCTCATTCCATGTGCTACAATGTAAATTTTGGCTCATTCTATGTGCTATAATGTGAATTTCGTCTCACTCTGTGTGGTATAATGTGAATTTCGGCTCATACTGTGTGGTATAATGTGAATTTCGACTCATTCTGTGTGCTATAATGTGAATTTAGGCTCATACTGTGTACTATAATGTGAATTTCAGCTCATACTGTGTGGTATAATGTGAAAGGGGCACCAGTACTAGATAGTATAAGGGGTCCTACTTTGGTGGTGCATAATGTGTATAAGGGGTATATGGTGTGGTACACTACACTTATGGACACGACCCCTTTTGAGTGGCCACAACCCTTTTCCGGAGTGCGCAGAATTGCAACCTTCATTTTTCCATACTCCCACTTCAAAATTTCCACTTCGACCACTGGGGCATTATATGTAACCGGCGCTGCTACAGGGGCTATTATGTGTATAACCAGCGCTACCACAGGGGCTATTATGTGTATAAGCAGCGCTACTACAGGGACTATTATGTGTATAAGAGGTACTTCTACAGGGGCTACTTTGTGTATAAGCGGCACTACTACATGGGTTATTATGTGTATAACTGGCGCCACTACTGGGGACATTATGTGTATAAACAGCACTACTATGTGCGGGGTAATGTGAATAAGATTGTGCTTCTATGTAGCGTAATTTGAAATGGGGGTACTATTGTGTGGCCATGCCCCTTCCTTGTGAAACCACAGCCCTTTTTGCCGCACACTGTCCCTTTGTAAAATATGGGAGGGCGCAAATTTATAGTTGGCAGGGGGGGCGCCAAACACCCTAGCACCGGCCCTGGGTCCAGGTGTCAGGTGTGAGCTACTCTGTGTATCAGGGGCTGTTTAAGAGAGTAGAGAGCCCGTGTGCGGGCCTCCTCCTCTCTGAGGTACAGTAGATGCACATACACGGGTCTCCAGGAACATGACATCTGCACCTGGGGGGTAATGTACGATCTTTTCCTCTGACATGCGGGGGGATGCTCAGCACAGGGCTAGTCCGCCCCACATGTCAGGCCCTACCCTCCCTGCACAGGTACAAAAGCTTTGTACGGTGGTGATGCTTTTGTACCTGGCGAGTAGCTCCCTACCTATGCAGCTCCTGCGCTCCGGCAGGGAGCTACCAGCCGCATCGGTTGCGTGATGTCACACAGCTGCCGCGGCCCACACCCCCAATGGTGTGGATACGCCTCCGTTGTCCGGACCGCGCCCTGCCAATGGTGTTCTAACGCCGTTGCTGTGCCCCCTCCTGCCCCGTGACCGCCACTGCCTGTCAATCAGGCAGAGGCGATCGCAGCCAGTGAGACGCTGATAGCATCTTACTGGCTGCACGAGCGCAGTGTGCATAGTAATTCAGACTGCGATCGCTGCCGCTGCTGTGATCCAGTCTGAATTACCCCCCTTGTCCCAGAGAATTTTCTGCTGCACATGTCCAAATCTCTGGATAAATGGCCTCCACACCATTTTCCTGGTGATTTATGCTGCTGCAGCCCTGACTGAGAGGTAATAGTTTAAACTTTGTTATAGGGTGTGGCGTGTGCCCTCCCCCCTCCCCCCTACTCCAGGACCCAGGGGCCCATGTGCCCATTATAGATACATCAATACTGCCCATGCATACGGCCTGGTTTGTGGGCATGCACAGAACCAAGTCGCATATTTTACATTATGTAAACCAGTGTACATTTAACCCAGTGTCAGCCTCAGACTCCACAAACATTGCAATGACTCCTGTTCTGGCTGACTGGGAGATGTTTTCAAGCTGCCGAATGTTGCCTCAGTCACAATCTTGGAAGTGCTCCTAAGAGCAAGCAGTTTTTCTCCCCATTTTTTTTATAAATGGGATTTTCTAAGCAAGGAAAGAAACCGTTTTTCAAAGCGTTGGACCCACTATGTTAATGATTCAGTTCTCAACATAAGAGCACGTGTCAATCATTTGCTGATACAGTATATACATGCAAATTACGAACTTGTCCTGCTTCCTATTCCTGCCCTTACTTTAATAATCTGCTGCACAGAGGACAGCCTGTCAGCTCCTTTGGGAAATACATAAGTGCATAGGTAGGAAAGATGCGGCCTTTCATTCTCTATATCACCCCTAATTCAAAGTACTTGAATGTACATATTCCATAAATCAAGTTGACTTGGGATTAGATTGTAAAACCCTAAACAATTTTATATAAAAAAAAAATGCCTGAAGCATTTTCTGAGATGATGAAATAGGCTACATGCTGTAGGCATGACAATCGCTTCTCAGTCATTTTGCACATGTAATAGGACATTTAAAAAAGGCACATTTCCACTACAATCCAGGATCAGGCTGGAGTTCTTCAAGACTGTTTGTGCTCCATTTGATTTTAGTACGGAAAGTGTTCAACTTTTTGTCTGACAATATTGATAATAATTGTGCAAAGGAAAATGGTACTGTTAGGAAGGGACCATGGTATCAGTAGTGCATGCAGGGGGGTTTTCTGATTACCCAGAAACCTCCCCGACAGATATTATTATTTTTTTATCGGCTACCATTTTAAGCACCCACCCCTTCCGGCAAAATGCAGCAATTTGCAGGTCAACGCAGTAGGGATTCTAAAGGAATCACATCTTATTGGCTCCTGACAACCCGCAAATCGTGACATTTTACTGCAGGGAGGCAGGACTTATCAATGGTGCCTGGTACTGCCAGCTGCTTGGTGAGTGAGGTGGGGATGGCGAGTGTGTGTGATTAATACTGTATGTGACTTATACAGAGAGTGTGTGTGTGTGTGTATATATATATATATATATATATATATATAGTGCAGTGTTTTCCACAATAGTGGAAATGATAGTACTCTCCAAACTTCTATAATGATAATACACAAAAATAATTTATTAAGGAAAAAATGAAGAAAAAAACCATCTCACAGTTCCAAATGGTTACAAGTTCACCGACGTTTAGGTCCAAACGTCGGTAATTTCAGTAGCGGCTCTTGCCACGGGCAAGCAGGCTTTTTGCCCGGGGCGCCACTACCCTGAGGGCGCCGCCGTGACAAGAGCCGCTACTAAGCCTCCCTCCCTGCTCCCCAGCTGCTGCGAGAGCCGCGTGCGCCCGCTGCAGCCGGCGTCACTGACTGACGCTAGAGGTCAAAATTGACCCCTAGTGTCAGTGCGGCGCTGCTATGGGAGAGACGTCATGACGTCTCTCCCATAGAGAGGAGCCGGCACCCGGAGACAACGGCAGCAGTGGTCCAGCGGAAGCAGGAGCGAGGCAGGTAAGTATTTTGATTTTTCTTTTAGTGTTTCAATGCAGCGCTACAACAGGGGGCACATACAGGGGGCACAGCTACAAGGGGCAGTACTAATGGGGGCACAGCTACAAGGGGCAGTAGTAATGGGGGCACAGCTACAAGGGCAGTAGTACTGGGGGCACAGCTACAAGGGGCCGTACTAATGGGGGCACAGCTACAAGGGGCAGTACTACTGGGGGCACATCTACAGCGGGTAGTACTACTGGGGGCACAGCTACAAGGGGCACATCTACAGGGGGCACAACTACAGGGGGCACATACTGGGGCACTGCTACAAGGGGAACAGCTACTGGGGGCAAATCAACTGGGGGCACAGCTACAGGGGGCACTACTACAGGGGACACTGCTACAAGGGGCACAGTTACAGGAGGCACAACTACTAGGGGCACTGCTACAGGAGGCAAATTAACTAATTAACTGGGGGCACAGCTACTGGGGCAAATCTACAGGGGGGCACAAATACTGGGGGCACAACTACAGGTGGCACAACAACAAGGGGCACATACTGAGGTCACTGCTACAGGGGGAACAGCTACAGGGGGCAAATCTACTGGGGCAAATCAACTGGGGGGCACAACTACTTGGAGCAGATCTGGGGGCACAACTACTGGGAGCATAATTGTGGCCACGACCCTCCCCTATGAAGCCACGCCCCTGTTTAGCTGCTGGGGGGGGCGCCAGTGGAAACTTTCGCACTGAGCGCCACAATGTGTAGAACCGGCCCTGGTGAACTTGTAACCATTTGGAACTGTGAGATGGTTTTTTTCTTCATTTTTTCCTTAATAAATTATTTTTGTGTATTATCATTATAGAAGTCTGGAGAGTACTATCATTTCCATTATTGTGGAAAACACTGCACTGTACTATGGGTCCCACCCTTGTGTGGGTTGGACTCTGATTTGGCACCCCAGTGGTTATCTAAGTTGGGTGAGAGTGTGGGATTCTCTACTATTAATATATATATATATATATATATATATAGATATATAGATACATAGACCAAAGGACTCAGCACTCCCATAAACAAAAGTAGCTTGGTCCGGTGCCTTCAACACTGCATGGCAGCAGTATATAGACAAAACTTGGAAGCGGCACTCAGGACATATACACAGCGACAATAATGTGTAGATCAACGTTTCAAACCTTTAATGGTTTGTCATCAGGATACATAGAAATACAAAGACAAGTGACTTACCTATATTCCCGCCACCACATACAAGGAGAGAGCCCGCTCGTCGGCGCCGCATGCAGCTTCCGGAGCTTGGCGCCCGCCGATGACGTCATCACACCAACGTGAGGACGTTACCAAAGTAACACAGACACCACAGTGATAATACACGCTAGGAATACAATGTAAACAGAGCAATGAATAGTACTTCCAAGTCGCTATGGTCAAGATGTAATAATCTTAAATATAACAATCGATATAAATAATTAATATCAAAAAAGTACTTCTTCATCAATTACAGAGGCATATATAAGAAATAAGAATAGAATGTTAACCCTCAGATCACTGTGTCAGAACCACATACATATAAAGCCGCAATAATCAATAATCATATCTGTAAAAACACTGAAACAGTTTATTAATAGACAGTTTAAATCACCAGTTTAAGTAAAGCAAGATAGAGGGAGCATTTCATTAAGCCCTTTAGGAGCTAAAACATCCAACCTATTGATCCAAAATGATTCCTTTCTGAGGAGTAATTTACCCCGATCACCACCTCTACGCAGTGGTGGGACGTGATCAATCATCCGGTATTTTAGACTGGCAAGGCTATGCTTTGCTTCCGCAAAATGCCTTGCCACAGGTTGTTCCCTACTGCCCCCTGCTAATGCTGCCCTGATCGCTGAACGGTGCAGGGTCATGCGCTCCTTAAATTTCCTGATAGTTTTCCCCACATATGATAACCCACAGGGGCAGATTAATTGATAGATAACATGTGTGCTATTGCATGTTAAACGATGTCGAATGGAGAACTTTTTACCAGAATATGGATGGAAAAAGGAGTCACCTGGTAACATAAAGCCACATGTGGTGCAGGGACATTTAACGCAACCTTTTTTAGGTTGTGGCAGAAAGGTATGCGATGTAGATGATTTCACATCTGGGAGATCAGTTTTAACTAGAAGGTCCCTAAGATTCTGACCCCGAGAATAACAATTCATTAGCGAGTGATCAGGGATCCCCACTTCGCGATCACTCCTTACAATCGGCCATAACTTTTTGGCTGTGTGGCTAATATCTGAAGATGTTACATTATACTTATTCACCCAAATTACTTTATTAGATTTAACTTTATCCTCTTTCTTTTTTAAGAGATCATCTCGATTCAATGTGAGAATTTTTCTTTTTTGTATCTAAAAGTAATTTACGTGTATAGCCACGCGCTATAAACTTCTCAATCAGTTGGTCCATCTGAATTATGGCTGCTTCTTTATTAGAATTAATCCTATATATCCTAATCATTTGGGAGTAAGGTAAACCCATTTTAAGTGGCCTTGGATGACAACTATTATAATGGAGGATTGAATTACGATCAGTGTCATGTATATAGATATATAGTTTTATATATATATATATATATATACACTGCTCAAAAAAATAAAGGGAACACTTAAACAACACATCCTTGATCTGAATGAATTAAATAATCTTATTAAATACTTTGTTCTTTACATAGTTGAATGTGCTGACAACAAATATGCCTGACGAAGGTTTGTGATTAAAACCGAAACGTTGCACATCAAAATCGGGAGACTGGACCTGTTTATTGGAATTAAGTCCTGGAGTGCCGCTTCATTGTGCTTATATCTTCAACCTGCAAAGTTGATTAAGAGAGCACCGGGCAAGCTGACTGTGATGTATATATATATATAATGTGTGTGTGTGTGTGTGTGTGTGTGTGTGTGTGTGTGTGTGTGTGTGTGTGTGTGTGTTATGGAAACCCCCCATAAAAATCCTGCGTTTGCCACTGTACAGTATATACAAGTAAATTATAGGCATACACATATATGAACATAGCTACTCCAACCAAATCTGAATCAGGCCCAGCGAGCCTGAGATGTTTGATAATGCTGCTGTAGCTGCAGATTTGCACTCAGATACTGTATGAAAATATGCCAATGCAGCAGCTTCCACGATTTGTAGTGAGATGACCACATGGGTCGCTCTTTGGGAACAATTTCCCAGTGATTTTAGTACTGCGCATGCACAGATCTTCGGTAAAATGGTGACTGCGCCATTTTCCCAGTGATTTTTGAGTGACAGACCGAGAGGTAAGTATCGTGAATGGATACTGGGTGTGCGGTGTGTGCCAGTATGCACCGCGCACACCCTGCACCCATTCTAGATAAGCCCATACTCCTGATGCATCAAGCAGTGAAGAGTGTAGAAGTGGACTAGTTGAGAAGTTGCCCATAGCAGCGAATCAGCTTATACCTGTGATTTTATAGAATGTACTTGGTGAATGCTACTTCAAGTTCAAAGCTGATTGTTTGCTATGGGCAACTTCAATACTGGTCCATTTCTCCACTTGTTTCCCTACTTGATAAATGTACATATGTTCCCCCCATACTTGTCACTTTCTCCCTATCCCAATGTTCCCCTGTCTTTCTCCTTTCCCCTTGCTGCTAACGTTCTACGGGCCTGATTCAGACCTGATCGCTTTTGTGCGTTTTCACGAAGCGGGCGATCAGGTAATGACTGAGCATGCGTAAGCATCGCAATGCGCACGCACGTCGGCCAACAACAATGGGCATCGCCGTTCAGCGACAGGATGGTGCAAAAATTTCATTCACACAAGCGTTCGCAAGGTGATTGAGAGGAAGAGGCCGTTTGTGGGTGGTGACTGACCGTTTACGCAGGCCTTCCTAAGCGTTTTCAGGGAGGGTGTCTGACGTCCGCTCCGGCCCCGATCAGTCTGTTCTGTAGGAGTAGGTCCTGGGCTGCGCAAAGACTGCACACACTGGATTTTTGCAGCTTGGCATGCACATGCGATCGCACACTTGCACGGCAAATATATACTCCCCCTTAAGTGGCTACTATATGAACGCAGGACAGCAAAGTTAGTAGCCCAGCGATCAGGTCTGAATCACCCCCTTATGTTTCAATACATGAGAAAGTGCAAAAAAAGCCATTTACATTCTCCTAGCTAAGATCAGCATTCTTCTAATAGCCTCATACCATACAGTAGGGTATACATTATTCACAATGTAATATGAAATGCTTTCCTTTATTCTTTTATTTTATGCTTAGAGCTTTTTATTTCTATACAATGTAAACAAGAAGACCCCACAAGCTGGCTTGAGTGGGAAAAATCGTCATTGACGTATATTAATAAGCTGCTGTGTATGTTTCCCATTACACTGTGTTTGACTGTACGTCGTGTTTTACAGTAACACAGCAGCATGTAGGGAGCTGACATTCTTGCATCTTAGAAAGTGCCATTAACCATGACCCTAACAATTAAAGTGTTGGTTTTTAACAGCAATTTTCTTATAATGCGATTTTCATGTTTTTGATAAGAGCCAGGAAACGTGTAGTTGTAATAAACATGTTGCTGGCTTGAAATTAATCAGTACAAGTCCTTCCATTAGCACATCCTGCTTTTAGTTTATTTAAAACATCCATGATGTCTCAAGGACCCTTCGCTCCTTTCCCTGAATCCCTAACCTTCTGTTTGCCTCAAGTTAATTGTTTTTATTGACAAATTAAATGTTTTCCTTTAGTCTAAGTGCATCTTAACCTGCAATGAAGTATAGAGATTTCCTTGTTTTCACACTTCCAAACACAGTACTTAAATAGTGACTATTAATCCACATGCATCTCCCTCCATGCATCCTAATGTATTCTGTTCTCACTTGTATTACAGCAATGAGGGAAAAAAAGGCTTTTTCACGGCCGCAGCTCCAGTTATTAGATGGCGTTAGTAGAGTGCTTAGTGGTCTCGTGTAAGACAGCGACATTTCCTTAACTTCCTCGCATCTCCATCTTTCCATTGGGTTGTCCCCTGCTTACAAAGGCGTTAGAGACTGTCACGTTGCTAATGAATTGAAATCCAGCTCCTTTCTTCTTAAAACATTTCTCATACAAAACAGTTTTACTGCCCACCATATCTCGCTTTCTTTCGTGTTGCTCCACACACACTAGGAAAAACAGCTAAAGTCATAGCAGTGTTTCAATATAACATTTGATGTGTTCCACTGTGTACTGATGGAGAAGTCATCGGCTCGCACAGCGGTGTGCCGCAAGAAGAGAGTCAAACAAAGAGTCTCGTCACAGGGGGACGTGGCACAATCAAGCCCTGATTATTGGGACCAAACCCCCCACACAGAGAATCTTCACTTTGAACAAACCTCACTCAGAACCTCATTATCACAAACGCATTATGTGTAAAAAATAGCATACTGAGTTGGAGCAGTGGCAAAAATTAGGATATATAATACATAAGTCAAAGTCCAGGAATAATTTAGTGACACATACAGGCTGATGTGCAATGAACAATAATAGCTGCCGGATAAGATTAAAAAAAGTGTCTTTCGCGAAAGATAGTTTAACGGGTGAAGAAGTTTTATAATCCTTGTCACTGCAATAGCATCAATATGATGATTTAAAAAAAATATAAGCAGTATTTGGGGCTTAATTTAATAATATGGTTATTTTGCTGTAACTCATAGCAACCAATCAGATTACTGCTGTCATTTTCTTTATCAGTTTTCAAAATGAGCAGTAAAATCAGACTGTGCCTAACTAGTACATGAGGTCTGCTGAGTTCAGTACAACTTGAAAAGTTTCTCTTTCCAAATATCCATAAACAGACATGCGCTATTGTTTACATGTGTGAGCACTGTGGTTTGTTAATGTGTAACAATCTTGGCCTACAGTCTTAGCAGGGAAGTGCACAAATTGCTGTACACACGGACAGAGATCTGTAAACTAATCTGAGTACTTGAAAACTCTATAAATATTAACTGTTTAACAGATCCAGAATCAGTTTTTTTTATCTTCAGAACGAATGATAACATTGATAGCAATGATACAATTCAGCAACTTGGGCAGGTTGTTCCATTAGATTCATGCATGTCATTGCAGTCGGGTGTGATCTGATTTCTCAAGATTTATAACTGCAGCTCCCCCCCCCCCCCTCCCCCAGGTAAAATCTGCCACCCAGCTCAGTGTCATTCCGTGACTGCACTGGCTTCCTTGTGACTGGCAGTGACTTCCTATTGGAAGTTTTACCTGTCAGTCACAGACACTACAGGCAGTCCCATTGGGAGGTGTTGCCTTCCTCTGGGACTGCCAGTCCGGGCTGCAATAAGCAGAGAGCTGGCTTCCAATAGGAAGCCACTCCCTGCCTCTGGCACATCCCAATCCAGCTTCTACAGTATGTACTGCAGCTGATACATTCCATAGAAGCCGGGTTTTTGAACATGCTTAGTCACACCAAAGCGGCTGTGCATGTGCAGGCCCCAACAGCTGTCAGATCCATTGCTCAGGTGCTGGGACCCAGCTGACAGGGCTCGTCTTTCTTTTCCTCATCTGCTGGCAGCAGCAGCCCCCCTACTAAACGTAAGAAGGAGCCGCTGCTGATAATGACAATATTCATTATGTTGACACCTACTGAACATGTCGACATTTTGTATGTTGACAGTCTGACTACATCCCATTGGAGTCTGACACTTGATACTTGTTAAGGTATTATAAAGCTGACTTAGACAAAATAGTTTTTTTGCTTTGCCTTTTATATCTACTATACAGGGGTAGTCAATCCAATAGTCTACTCTACACAAGTGACAGGAATAGGATTTTCAGCTAGAGATAACCTTAGAAATATACTGTATAGTGGCAGATGCTCAATTAGCTTAGTGATATCATTCAGGTGCTTGAAAGGGAGGGGTTTCTCTAAGCAGGAAAAAAAAACACATTTTGTTTCCCCCAGCACCTTGAATAATAGCCGTAACCAGATTTCTCTTACGTCCTAGAGGATGCAGGGGACTCCGTAAGGCCCATGGGGATAGACGGGCTCCGCAGGAGACATGGGCACTTTAAGAAAGACTTTAGGTCTGGGTGTGCACTGGCTCCTCCCTCTATACCCCTCCTCCAGACCTCAGTTTACTACTGTGCCCAGAGGAGACTGGGTGCATTTCAGGGAGCTCTCCTGAGTTTCCTGACAGAAAGTATATTTGTTAGGTTTTTTATTTTCAGGGAGCCTGCTGGCAACAGACTCCCTGCATCGAGGGACTGAGGGGAGAGAAGCAGACCTACTTCTGTGAGTTGAAAGGCTCTGCTTCTTAGGCTACTGGACACCATTAGCTCCAGAGGGATCGGTACGCAGGTCTCACCCTCGCCATCTGTCCCAGAGCCGCGCCGCCGTCCTCCTCGCAGAGCCGGAAGATAGAAGCCGGGTGAGTATGAGAAGAAAAGAAGACTTCAGAGGTGGCAGAAGACTTCATGATCTTCACTGAGGTAACGCACAGCAGTAACGCTGTGCCCCATTGCTCCCATACACCTCACACACGGCCATCACTGTAAGGGTGCAGGACGCAGGGGGGGCGCCCTGGGCAGCATATGAACCTCTCTTTGGCAAAAATATATATGTATACAGCTGGCCACTGTATATATATAAGAGCCCCAGCCAATTTTTTATGTATTTGAGCGGGACAGATGCCCGCCGCCGAGGGGGCGGGGCTTCTCCCTCAGCACTCACCAGCGCCATTTTCTCCACAGCACAGCTGAGAGGAAGCTCCCCGGACTCTCTCCTGCTTATACCACAGTGAAAGAGGGTTTTAAAGAAGAGGGGGGGGGCACATAATTAGGCACATATATACATATATACACAGCGCTACTGGGTAAACATATATTTATTGTGTTTTTTCCTGGGTCATATAGCGCTGGGGTGTGTACTGGCATACTCTCTCTCTGTCTCTCCAAAGGGCCTTGTGGGGGGAACTGTCTTCAGATAAGAGGATTCCCTGAGTGTGTGGTGTGTCGGTACGCGTGTGTCGACATGTCTGAGGTAGAAGGCTCTTCTAGAGAGGACGGGGAGCAAATGAATGTGGTGTCTCTGTCGACAACGCCGACACCGGACTGGATGGATATGTGGAATGTTTTAAGTGCTAATGTAAATGTATTGCACAAAAGATTAGAGGTACAGCCAGGGAGTCAACCCATGTCTGTCCCTATGTCGCAGGACCTTCGGGGTCTCACAAGCGCACACTATCCCAAATAATAGACACAGATACCGACACGGATTCTGACTCCAGTGTCGACTACGATGATGCAAAATTACAGCCAAAATTGGCTAAATGTATTCGATATATGATTATTGCAATAAAAGATGTTTTGCATATCACAGAGGAACCCCCTGTCCCTGACACGAGGGTACACATGTATAAGGGAAAGAAACCTGAGGTAACCTTTCCCCCTCACATGAGTTGAACGAATTATGTGAAGAAGCTTGGGAATCTCCAAACAAAAAACTGCAGATTCCCAAAAGGATTCTAATGGCGTATCCTTTCCCGCCAACGGACAGGATACGGTGGGAATCCTCCCCTAGGGTGGACAAAGCATTGACACGCTTATCCAAAAAGGTAGCGCTGCCATCCCAAGATACGGCTACCCTCAGGGATCCTGCTGACCGCAAGCAGGAGGTTACCTTGAAGTCCATTTGCACACATTCTGGTACCTTACTCAGACCGGCAATTGCGTCGGCCTGGGTTTGTAGCGCTGTAGCAGCATGGACAGATACCTTATCAGCGGAAATTGAGATCCTAGATAAGGATACCATTTTATTGACCCTAGGGCATATAAAAGATGCTGTCTTATATATGAGAGATGCTCAAAGACGCTATGTCGATTTCTGTTAGACGAGTCCTATGGACCCGGCAATGGACAGGTGATGCCGACTCAAAGAGGCATATGGAGGTTTTACCTTACAGGAGTGAGGAATTGTTTGGGGAAGGTCTCTCGGACCTGGTCTCCACAGCTACAGCTGGTAAATCAAATTTTTTGCCTTATATTCCCTCACAGCCTAAGAAAGCACCACATTACCAAATGCAGTCCTTTCGATCACAAAAAAACAAGAAAGTACGAGGTGCGTCCTTTCTTGCCAGAGGTAAGGGCAGAGGGAAAAAGCTGCACAACACAGCTAGTTCCCAGGAACAGAAGTCCTCCCCGACCTCTGCAAAATCCACCGCATGACGCTGGGGCTCCGTTAAAGGAGTCTGCCCCAGTGGGGGCACGTCTTCGAATTTTCAGCCACATCTGGGTTCACTCGCAGGTGGATCCCTGGGCAATAAAAATTGTTTCTCAGGGTTACAAGCTGGAATTCGAAGAGGTGCCTCCTCGCCGGTTTTTCAAATCGGCCCTTCCAGCTTCTCCCCAGGAAGGGGAGATAGTGTTAAATGCAATTCACAAATTGTATCTTCAACAGGTGGTGGTCAAGGTTCCCCTGCTTTAACAAGGAAGGGGATATTACTCAACCCTGTTTGTAGTCCCGAAACCGGATGGTTCGGTCAGACCCATATTAAATTTAAATTCCCTGAACCTATAATTGAAAAGTTCAAGTCCAAGATGGAATCGCTAAGAGTGGTCATCGCCAGCCTGGAAGGGGGGGATTTTATGGTATCTCTGGACATAAAGGATGCATACCTTCATGTTCCCATTTATCCACCTCATCAGGCGTACCTGAGATTTGCGGTACAGGATTGTCATTACCAATTTCAGACATTGCTGTTTGGGCTTTCCACGACCCTGAGGATTTTCACCAAGGTAATGGCGGAAATGATGGTGCTCCTGCGCAAGCACGGTGTCACAATTATCCCGTACTTGGACGATCTCCTCATAAAAGCGAGATCAAGAGAGCAGTTACTGAACAGCGTATCACTTTCACTGAAGGTGTTATAGCAACACGGCTGTATTCTCAATATCCCAAAGTCGCAGTTGGTTCCTACGACTCGTCTGACTTTCTTGGGCATGATTCTGGATACAGACCAGAAAAGGGTTTATCTTCCGATAGAAAAAGCTCTGGAACTCATGACTCTAGTCAGGAACCTATTGAAACCAAAACAGGTGTCAGTGCATCACTGCACTCGAGTCCTGGGAAAGATGGTGGCATCATACGAGGCCATTACCTTCGGCAGACTCCATGCAAGGACTTTCCAGTGGGACCTACTGGACAAGTGGTCCGGGTCACATCTACAGATTCATCAGTTGATCTCCCTGTTCCCCAGGGCCAGGGTATCTCTCCTGTGGTGGCTGCAGAGTGCTCACCTTCTAGAAAGCCGCAGGTTCGGCATTCAGGACTGGATCCTGGTGACCACGGACGCGAGCCTCCGAGGTTGGGGAGCAGTTACGGAGGGAAGAAACTTCCAAGGTCTTGGGTCAAGTCAAGAGACTTGTCTTCACATCAACATCCTGGAACTGAGGGCCATATACAATGCCCTACGTCAAGCGGAGACCTTACTGCGTGACCAACCAGTTCTGATCCAGTCAGACAACATCACCGCAGTGGCTCATGTAAACCGCCAAGGCGGCACAAGGAGCAGAGTGTCAATGGCGGAAGCAACCAGAATTCTTAGCTGGGTGGAAATTCATGTAAGAGCAATTGCAGCAGTGTTCATTCCGGGAGTGGACAACTGGGAAGCAGACTTCCTCAGCAGACACGACCTGCATCCAGGAGAGTGGGGACTTCATCCGGAAGTCTTCGCACAGATTGCAAGTCAGTGGGGACTACCCCAGATAGACATGATGGTGTCCCGCCTCAACAAAAAGCTACAGAGGTATTGCGCCAGATCAAAAGATCCTCAGGCGGTAGCTGTAGACGCCCTAGTGACACCGTGGGTGTTCCAGTCGGTCTATGTATTTCCTCCTCTTCCTCTTATACCCAAGGTATTGAAAATAATAAGAAAGAGAGGAGTGAGAACAATTCTCATTGTTCCAGATTGGCCACGAAGGACCTGGTATCCGGATCTGCAGGAAATGCTCACAGAAGATCCGTGGCCTCTTCCCCTAAGACAGGACCTGTTGCAACAGGGGCCCTGTCGGTTCCAAGACTTACCGCGGCTGCGTTTGACGGCATGGCGGTTGACCGCCGGATCCTAGCGGAAAAAGGCATTCCGGATGAGGTCATTCCTACGCTGATAAAGGCTAGGAAGGACGTGACTTCTAAACATTATCACCGTATATGGCGAAAATATGTTTCTTGGTGTGAGGCCAGGAATGCTCCTACGAAGAATTCCATCTGGGCCGTTTCCTTCACTTCCTACAAACTGGAGTGAATTTGGGCCTAAAATTAGGCTCCATTAAGGTTCAGATTTCGGCCTTATCCATTTTCTTTCAAAAAGAATTGGCTTCTTTCCCAGAAGTACAGACTTTTGTGAAGTAAGTGCTGCATATTCAGCCTCCTTTTGTAACTCCGGTGGCGCCTTGGGACTTTAACGTGGTGTTGAATTTCCTTAAGTCGCATTGGTTTGAACCACTTAAAACGGTGGAGTTAAAATATCTCACTTGGAAGGTGGTCATGTTATTAGCGTTGGCTGCGGCTAGGCGAGTGTCTGAATTGGCGGGTTTGTCTCATAAAAGCCCCTATCTGTTTTCCATATGGATAGAGCGGAATTGCGGACTCGTCCTCAATTCTTGCCTAAGGTGGTGTCATCTTTTCATATGAACCAAACTATTGTGGTGCCTGTGGCTACACGTGACTTGGAGGATTCCGAGTCCCTTGATGTGGTCAGGGCTTTGAAAATTTACGTGGCCAGAACGGCTAGAGTCAGACAAACAGAAGCACTGTTTGTCCTGTATGCAGCCAACAAGGTTGGTGCTCTCCTTCAAAGCAGACTATTGCTCGCTGGATCTGTAACACGATTCAGCAGGCACATTCTATGGCAGGATTGCCGTTACCAAAATCGGTCAAGGCCCATTCCACTAGGAAGGTGGGCTCGTCTTGGGCGGCTGCCCGAGGGGTCTCGGCACTACAGCTGTGCCGAGCTGCTACTTGGTCGGGTTCAAACACCTTTGCAAAGTTCTATAAGTTTGAGACCCTGGCTGAGGAGGACCTCCTGTTTGCTCAATCGGTGCTGCAGAGTCATCCGCACTCTCCCGCCCATTTTGGAGCTTTGGTATAATCCCCATGGTCCTTACGAAGTCCCCAACATCCTCTAGGACGTAAGAGAAAATAAGATTTTAAACCTACCGGTAGATCTTTTTCTCGTAGTCCGTAGAGTATGCTGGGCGCCCGTCCCAAGTGCGGACTAATTCTGCAAGACTTGTATATAGTTTTCTTACATAAGGGTTATGTTCTAGTTTTCATCGTCTTGGACTGATGCTATGTTGTTTTCATACTGTTAACTGGTTAGTATATCACAAGTTATACGGTGTGATTGGTGTGGGCTGGTACGAATCTTGCCCTTGGATTAACAAAAATCCTTTCCTCGTACTGTCCGTCTCCTCTGGGCACAGTTTCTCTAACTGAGGTCTGGAGGAGGGGCATAGAGGGGGGAGCCAGTGCACACCCTGACCTAAAGTCTTTCTTAAAGTGCCCATGTCTCCTGCGAAGCCCGTCTATCCCCATGGTCCTTACGGAGTCCCCAGCATCCTCTACGGACTACGAGAAAAAGATTTACCGGTATGTTTAAAATCTTATTTTAAATCCCATGCAATATCTTAGAATTCAGAGATCTTGGTTACACATATCTGTGCAAATGTATGTATAAGCCCCCAAGCCGCGTCAAGGCCTCTCTGTATATATTGGGGGTCTCTAGCGCTATATCTAGGTGCAGGGCGTGGCAACCTTAGAAATAGATCTGGTCCAAGCAGACAAATATAGTGAGCGATATAATAATAATAATGATGTTGTTCTTGCTGTCTGTGAAGATATTTTTCTATAGATCAAACAAACACATTGTGATATATGGGTCCTCGATTATAATACATGTATAGTGTATATATGCAAAAATGTACAGTTGCAGCCAATGTGCTTTGTAGGCACATAGTTTAGAAAGAGACATCTTTATTACAAAGCAATTGCCCGGAAGATGCAAAAATAAATAAAAAATGCTCCAGATAAAATGTTACGGTGAAACACAGACCCACCAACAGACAGTGGCGTACCTATATTGGGTAAAGTGTGTGCGGTGCACAAAGGCCCCCGGGGGCCAGGGGGAGCCACACAGCACACCCTGCACCCATTTTTTCAATACTCACTTTCCGGAGTCCTCCATCGGCGGCAGCTCCTGTCACAAATTCCCGGGTAAATGGCACGGTGGCCATTTTCCTGGAGTTTTTGCGAACTCACAGTAAGAAAATCTGTGTGAAAATGGCCACCGCACAATAGAGTCTATGCCCCACTACTGCTCAGACTCTATTGCGATTACCAGGCACCGGCAGCAGAGGAGGAGGCCTGGAGGGAAGAGGTTACACACGGGCCTTCTCTTTTGTGAAAACGCCACTGCCAAAAGATTTCCATCTCAGGGCTTGGATGTATGCAAACAGAATCCCTGCTCAAAGCCATAGATAACACAAGCCAAATGAAAACAACCATTGAAACAAGCTATGTCTATTTTGCAACCAGAAAATTTTTAAGGGAGATGGGAGCTTGTGTTTGTTCTGGCTACAATAAGCGGCGACAAAAAATAGTTTTTATCCATGTTATGGGGCAGATTTTGATAAATCGTCCTGTAAAATACTAAGCATATCAAAGGTTATTGCTGAGTTGACAATGTCTGTGGTGGCTTCTTCACTTCTTGTTCTAATTACTGTACATCCACCCAGTGTCGGACTGGGGCATGTAGGGCCCACCGGGGGAATGCAGTGGTAGGGGCCCATGTTTAGGGGTGTGGCCAATCCACAGAGAAGGTGTGGCCTGCTATCTCATTGGTCTGACTATACATTAGAGAGTGCAACGTCTGGGCCCCTTTATAAATATATACAGTAAATTCAGCTGCTTCATGCATGATAATGTACCAGATTAATAACAGCAATGCACTGTAGAAAATACACCATAGTCCAGTATAAGGTAACATATGTATGATTTATAATTCAAGTGCACAGTCTGGAACCTGATCCTTAGAGCAGGAGGTGGGCCCCCAGGCAGTGGGGCCAACCGGTGGTTTCCCCTGTACCCCTGTGGGCCAGTCCAAGCCTGCATCCACCCCTGGATGAGCTGTTGTGTGAGGACATGCTGAAGTGGAAAGAGCAGGCACGCATTAATGATATGGCTGATTAATTAATTTGTCATTTAGCTTACTGCAAGTACATTTATTTAAGGGCATGATGTAATATAGGCAAGGGACAAACTTCAAAAGTCCTGCATTAGTGTTTCCAGACAAACACACAGAATAGGGGTTATACTTGAAAAACAGAAGCACTTGGTTAACTTATGAAAATATAACATCAAATACTATTAATTTAAGGTAGTTATTCCAAGTTGTTAAGAAATAAGTATTTTTATTAAATGTGAATGCTATTAAAATAATATTAGGTTTTAGCTCCGATACCCCTTTCACACTCCACCTTGATTCTGAGTTATTCCCGGGTCAGGCCCTTTCACACTGAACTTGGGTCTGCACCAGTGTTTGCCCTGCATATCACTGTACTGTAGATGCTCCCTTAAGGTGGGCCTCCAGTTACACAGCCAATCAGCAGCTTTGAACAGTGATCCGGGTCAAATAACGCGGGCCACACCATTCACACGACAGACTACCACGGTCGGTCCCGGGAATAAGCCTGGTAGAATCGAGGCCCTGCAATTTGGACACAGGTAGACCCTTTCACACAGAGACAGGACCCAGGTGTAGACCCTTTCACACAGAGACAGGACCCAGGTCGCCCTGGCAATAGGCCAGGTCTTTCGCTCAGTGTGTAAGGGGTATAAATTAAAAGTCTATTTATTTAATATGAATGCAATTCATTTTATGTTTGGGTTGTTTCCATTGGTTTGGTACAAACAACCCAGCTTCTTCTGAAGAAGCTGGATTGTTTGTACCAGCGAAACACGTTGAGCATGGAGGACACAATTAATACTTGACTGGAGGACACTATTACCATCATTTGGACTCCCATCACCAATGTACCCTGGTATTTATTGGACTACATCTTTCTTTGGACCTATTGTCATTAACAGAGGAGCCAGAGCCACCCCTTTCTACCAAGCCATTGCACATTGCTGTGCTGAATTTGGGGACACAATAGGACTCCAACGGTTCTTACCTATCACCTCTGACCACCAACTGTGGATCTGACTGAAGAGAAAGTCCTAGCCGGGGTATGATATTGCTATTAAGGAGTCAAATGAATGTGTCATATTATATGAATTTGCCTTGCAATTAGCACCGTGACCATATTTTAAATGTTTTGTTTTTATGTTTAATACATTTCTTATTTTTTTATTTTATCACCTACCATTCTGGGTTAATTCATTAATTAAAATTTTGAGTATAATCTATAATTTAAAACAGCCAGTGCTGGTATATACCACTTTTCTCTTGTATTTTTATACTTTAGGGGAACTCATCGACCCCCATACGAGCGGCTAATGATAGGGCATTCAAATAGTTTTTTGTTACCCACACAAATAATGCCTTGTTATTTTAAAAGATTTAAGGGGTCATTCCGACCCGATCGCTCGCTGCAGTTTATCGCAGCGCAGCGACCGGGTCGGAACTGCGCATGTGCACCGGCGCATGCCAGATGGCCGAAGGCTGTCATTGCCTAGCGATCGCCTCTGCCTGATTGACAGGCAAAGGGGGTCGCTGGGCGGGAGGAGGCTGGACGGTGGCGTTAATCCGCCTTTAAGGGGGCGCGGTCTGGCCAATGCAGGCATGGCCGGACAGTTGGTGGGGTGGGCCACGGCGGCTACGTGACGTCACATGCAGCCGCTGCAACCTGGGCAGCAAAGGGATTCTCCCGGCCAGCCGCAGGAGCTGCACTGGCCGGGAGTTACTCCTCAAATGCAAAAGCAACGCCACTGTGTGTGGCATCTTATTGGCTATCCAAAACAAGAGACATCCGTGAGCCAATAAGATGCCGTATTGAGAACCGAGTAAATCCGAGCAAAACTGAACCCGCTCATCTCTATAAAAAACTAAGAAATTACATGTATATAAGTATTCACAGCCTTTGCTCAATACTTTGTTGATGCACCTTTGGCAGCAATTACAGCCTCAAGTATTTTTGAATATGATGCCACAACCTTGGCACACCTATCTTTGGGCAGTTTCGCCTATTCCTCTTTGCAGCACCTCTCAAGCTCCATCAGGTTGGATGGGAGATGTTCAATCGGATTCAAGTCTGGGCTCTGGCTAGGCCACTCAAGGATATTCACAGAGTTGTCATGAAGTCACTCCTTTGATATCTTAGCTGTGTGCTTAAGGTCGTTTGCCCTGCTGAAAGATGAACAGTCATCCCAGTCTGAGGTCAAGAGCGCTCTGGAGCAGGTTTTCATCCAGGATGTCTCTGTACATTGCTGCATTCATCTTTCCCTCTATCCTGACTAGTCTACCAGTTCCTGACGCTGAAAAATATCCCCACACATGATGCTGCCACCATCATGCTTCACTGTAGGGATGATATTGGCCTGGTGATGAGCGGTGCCTGGTTTCCTCCAAACATGTGCCTGGCATTCACGCCAAAGAGTTCAATCTTTGTCTCACCACACCAGAGAATTTTGTTTCTCATGGTCTGAGAGTCCTTCAGGTACATTTTGGCAAACTCCAGGTGAGCTGCCATGTGCTTTTTACTAAGGAGTGGCTTCCATCTGGCTGTCACGATCCGGGTAACTGGACGCCATTATCTACCTTTCAGGTGTCTCCTGAGGCTGGCTCAGCGTTCCAGGGCCGGGTCTCAGTCGTGTTGCTGATGTCCGCACTCCACATCTCCTCCCTGTCATTCCGCAGGCGCTGTCATGGTGGTCTCATAAAGTTAAGAATGGCGTCTCCAGCCCTCCGTGGCCTCTGCCGCCATTCCTGCGTTTCCAATGTACAATAAGTCTGCATGGCATCTCCTGCGCGCTGCGGCCTCCGCCGCCATCTCTGTGTTCAAGTGTGCAAGTTGGCATCTCCTGCCCTCCGCGGCCTCCGCCGCCATTACTGTGATTCCTCATATGGTTTCACAAACTGACTTTCCCTCCAAATCCTAGTATGGGCGCAGCAATGTTGGTTTCAGTCATGACATTACTTCCACCAATCCGCTGTGCTGCTGGACTCTGCTTGATTGATTAGCCAATGCCTGCTCTTCTGCAGGTATAAATATCCTGTTCCTGAACCAGGAAATCGTCAGTGCTTTGGTTGTCAAACCCAGTGATACCAGTCTCCCTGTTTTGTGGTTGATTGCTTACTCAGGTATTCCAGCTCCTGTCTTCAACTCCACTAGAGACTCGCACCAGTTTACCACCCAGCGGTGAAGCCTGACTCTGCAGTGTTCTCACATTGCTCCCTGCAACTGGCAGTGTCTTACACCGGCTTCCAGCATCCAGCTTCCAGCGGTGTTCTGTTTCCACATACCACCGGTGCTCCGCCACGAATACTAGATACCATCGGTGCTCCGCCATCGAATACCAGATAATGGTGCTCCGCCATTGACCTTCTAATACCAGCGATCTCTAGCCTCACCAGTGTCACTTGCTATTCTCCGGCTACATTGGTGCATCAAGCTCTCCACACAGTTCACCATTTGGTCCGGTTCCATCCGGCCTACCCAGCAGCACTTGTATCCAAACCAATACAACCAGCTTCCAGTCAACACATGCTGGTCAGTTCTTGTCTCTATTCCATCATTCAGTGGATGGGTGCTGGTTAAGGACATACCATCTCCTGGACTGCCAAGACCACTTCCAATACCGTCGCACCCAGAGGCATCTCCATCGCTGCTGCATTTAACAAGAACTGTATATTGATATTTCATTTACCATATCTGATACTGCTGCTGATGTACCATCTGAACTGTGCTTGAATAAAACCTGTTAACCATATTCCAGTTGTCGTTAGTGATGAGAGGGTTCGGATCCTCGGGATCCGAACCCGCCCGAACTTCACCTTTTTTTGCACGGGTCTGAGCAACTCGGATCCTCCCGCCTTGCTCGGTTAACCCGAGTGCGCCCGAACATCATCATCCCGCGGTCGGATTCTAGCGAGATTCGTATTCTATATAAGACGCCGTGCGTCGCCGCCATTTTTCACTCGTGCATTGGAGATGATCGTGAGAGGACGTGGCTGGCGTCCTCTCAGTTTCTATGTTCAGTGGGCTGCAAATATCTGTGCTCAGTGTGCTCCAAATATCTGTGCTCAGTGTGCTGCAAGTGCAAATATCTACGTTCTCTGCCTGAAAAACGCTCCATATCTGTGCTCAGTGTGCTGCAAATATCTGTGCTCAGTGTGCTAATTGCTTTATTGTGGGGACTGGGGACCAGCAGTATTATATAGTAGGAGGACAATGCAGAGTTTTGCTGACCAGTGACCACCAGTATTATACGTTCTCTGCCTGAAAAACGCTCCATATCTGTGCTGCATTGTAGTATATAGTAGGAGGACAGTGCAGAATTTTGCTGACCACCAGTATAACTATATATATAGCAGTACGGTACAGTAGTCCACTGCTCTACCTCTGTGTCGTCAAGTATACTATCCCATCCATACCTGTGGTGCATTTCAGTTTTGCACAGTTTGCTGACCACCAGTATATAATATATAGCAGTACGGTAGAGTAGGCCACTGCTCTACCCACCTCTGTGTCGTCAAGTATACTATCCATCCGTGGTGCATTTCAGTTTTGCACTGTTTGCTGACCACTAGTATATAATATAAAGCAGTACGGTACAGAAGGCCACTGCTCTACCTACCTCTGTGTCGTCAAGTATACTATCCATCCATACCTGTGGTGCATTTCAGTTTTGCACAGTTTGCTGACCACCATTATATAATATATAGCAGTACGGTACAGTAGGCCACTGCTCTACCTACCTCTGTGTCGTCAAGTATACTATCCATCCATACCTGTGGTGCATTTCAGTTTTGCACAGTTTGCTGACCACCAGTATATATAATATATAGCAGTACGGTACAGTAGGCCACTGCTCTACCTACCTCTGTGTCGTCAAGTATACTATCCATCCATACCTGTGGTGCATTTCAGTTTTGCACAGTTTGCTGACCACCAGTATATAATATATAGCAGTACGGTACAGTAGTCCACTGCTCTACCTACCTCTGTGTCGTCAAGTATACTATCCATCCATACCTGTGGTGCATTTCAGTTTTGCACAGTTTGCTGACCACCAGTATATATAATATATAGCAGTATGGTACAGTAGGCCACTGCTCTACCTACCTCTGTGTCGTCAAGTATACTATCCATCCATACCTGTGGTGCATTTCAGTTTTGCACAGTTTGCTGACCACGAGTATATAATATATAGCAGTACGGTACAGAAGGCCACTGCTCTACCTACCTCTGTGTCGTCAAGTATACTATCCATCCATACCTGTGGTGCATTTCAGTTTTGCACAGTTTGCTGACCACCAGTATATATAATATATAGCAGTACGGTACAGTAGGCCACTGCTCTACCTACCTCTGTGTCGTCAAGTATACTATCCATCCATACCTGTGGGGCATTTCAGTTTGGCACAGTTTGCTGACCACCAGTATATAATATATAGCAGTACGGTACAGTAGGCCACTGCTCTACCTACCTCTGTGTCGTCAAGTATACTATCCATCCATACCTGTGGTGCATTTCAGTTTTGCACAGTTTGCTGCCCACCAGTATATAATATATATCAGTACGGTACAGAGGGCCACTGCTCTACCTACCTCTGTGTCGTCAAGTATACTATCCATCCATACCTGTGGTGCATTTCAGTTTTGTACAGTTTGCTGACCACCAGTATATATAATATATAGCAGTACGGTACAGTAGGCCACTGCTCTACCTACCTCTGTATCGTCAAGTATACTATCCATCCATACCTGTGGTGCATTTCAGTTTTGCACAGTTTGCTGACCACCAGTATATAATATATAGCAGTACGGTACAGAAGGCCACTGATCTACCTACCTCTGTGTCGTCAAGTATACTATCCATCCATACCTGTGGCGCATTTCAGTTTTTATGCGCGGTATATATAGTAATAGGCCATTGCTATTGATAAATATATTACTGGCATATAATTCCACACATTAAAAAATGGAGAACAAAAATGTGGAGGGTAAAATAGGGAAAGATCAAGATCCACTTCCACCTCATGCTGAAGCTGCTGCCACTAGTCATGGCCGAGACGATGAAATGCCATCAACGTCATCTGCCAAGGCCGATGCCCAATGTCATAGTAGAGAGCATGCAAAATCCAAAAAACAAAAGTTCAGTAAAATGACCCAAAAATCAAAATTAAAATCGACTGAGGAGAAGCGTAAACTTGCCAATATGCCATTTACGACACGGAGTGTTTGGGGACTATTTTTTGAAGTGCCATCCTGTCTGACACTGCAGTGCCACTCCTAGATGGGCCAGGTGTTTGTGTCGGCCACTTGGGTCGCTTAGCTTAGTCACACAGCTACCTTATTGCGCCTCTTTTTTTCTTTGCATCATGTGCTGTTTGGGGACTATTTTTTTGAAGTGCCATCCTGTCTGACACTGCAGTGTCACTCCTAGATGGGCCAGGTGTGTGTGTCGGCCACTTGGGTCGCTTAGCTTAGTCACACAGCTACCTTATTGCGCCTCTTTTTTTCTTTGCATCATGTGCTGTTTGGGGACTATTTTTTTGAAGTGCCATCCTGTCTGACACTGCAGTGTCACTCCTAGATTGGCCAGGTGTTTGTGTCGGCCACTTGGGTCGCTTAGCTTAGTCACACAGCTACCTCATTGCGCCTCTTTTTTTCTTTGCATCATGTGCTGTTTGGGGACTATTTTTATGAAGTGCTATCCTGTCTGACACTGCAGTGCCACTCCTAGATGGGCCAGGTGTTTGTGTCGGCCACTTGGGTCGCTTAGCTTAGTCACACAGCTACCTCATTGCGCCTCTTTTTTTCTTTGCATCATGTGCTGTTTGGGGACAATTTTTTTAATCTGCCATCCTGTCTGACACTGCAGTGACACTCCTAGATGGGCCAGGTGTTTGTGTCGGCCACTTGGGTCGCTTAGCTTAGTCATCCTGCGACCTCGGTGCAAATTTTAGGACTAAAAATAATATTGTGAGGTGTGAGGTGTTCAGAATAGACTGGAAATGAGTGGAAATTATGGTTATTGAGGTTAATAATACTATGGGATCAAAATGACCCCCAAATTCTATGATTTAAGCTGTTTTTGAGGGTTTTTTTGTAAAAAAAAACACCCGAATCCGACAAAAAATTTTCAGGGAGGTTTTGCCAAAACGCGTCCGAATCCAAAACACGGCCGTGGAACCGAATCCAAAACCAAAATACAAAACCCGAAAAATTTCCGGTGCACATCACTAGTTGTCGTGGCCACGCCTTCGGGCTTGGGTACTGCATGTCTAAAGGTCCCATACTACCTCCCAGGTTTAACTACACCTAGACCCTACAACTGAGGCTTCCTTCAGTCAGCACCAGCCCTCAGTTGTGACACTGGCCACTCTACCATACAGGACTGATTGGTGGATTGCTGCAGAGATGGTTGTTCTTCTGGAAGGTCTTCCTCTCTCCACAGAGGAATGCTGTAGCTCTGATAGAGTGACCATTGGGTTCTTGGTCACCTCCCTGACTAGGGCCCTTCTCCCCCGATTGCTCAGTTTAGATGGCTGGCCAGCTCTAGGAGGAGTCCTGGTGGTTCCGAACTTCTTCCATTTATGGATGATGGAGGCCACTGTGCTCATTGGGACCTTCAAAGCAGCAGATATTTTTCTGTACCCTTCCCCAGATTTGTGCATCGAGACAATCCTGTCTCGGAGGTCTACAGACAATTCCTTCATGCTTGGTTTGTGCTCTGACATGCATTGTCAAGTGTGGGACCTTATATAGACAGGTGTGTGCCTTTCCAAATCATGTCCAATCAACTGAATTTACAACAGGTGTACTCCAATTAAGCTGTAGGAACATCTCAAGGATGATTAGTGGAAACAGGATACACCTGAGCTCAATTTTGAGCTTCATGGCAAATGCTGTGAATACTTATGTACATGTATACCCTCATTCCGAGTTGTTCGCTCGTTAGCTGCTTTTAGCAGCATTGCACACGCTAAGCCGCCGCCCTCTGGGACTGTATCTTAGCTTAGCAGAATAGCGAACGAAAGGTTCGCAGAATAGCGATTAGAAATTTCTTAGCAGTTTCTGAGTAGCTCCAGACCTACTCACAAATAGCGATCAGTTCAGTCAGTTTCGTTCCTGGTTTGACGTCACACACACGCCCAGCGTTCGCCCAGCCACTCCCCCGTTTCTCCAGACACTCCCGCGTTTTTCCGTACACTCCCAGAAAACGGTCAGTTTCCGCCCAGAAACACCCACTTCCTGTCAATCACACTCCGATCACTTCAACGATGAAAATTCTTCGTTCGGACGTGAGTAAATCTACTAAGTTTTGAGTTAAAATACTAACCGCATGCGCATGCGCATTTTTGCCTTAATCGCTCCATAGCGAAAATCGGCAATGACCGAACAACTCGGAATGACCCCCGTGATTTCTTAGTTTTTTATTTTTAATAAATTTGCAAAAATCATATATCATTTATTATTTGCCAATTTTTACAGTCTTTGAGCCTAATTCAGCAAGAGTTGTAGTTTTGTGAAAAGTCGCAAAACTACAATTCATTTCACTAGCATGTGGGGGGCCGCCCAGCACAGGGCAAATCCGCCCCGCATGCTGGGTCCTGCCCCCCCACTAAAATGCGAGCACTTCACTAAGCAGTAAAGCAGTCGCAACGTAGGCCTCTGCCCCCACAGCCTAGCTGCGAAGGCATGTTTTGGGTTGCAGTGGCTGTGTGTGAAGTCACGCAGCCGCCGCAGCCCACCTCGCAAATGGTCCGGTCACGCCTCCATTGTCCAGAACACACACCCCTCACCGCCCGCTCCGCGAATGCCTCTGGCTGTCAATCAGACAGAGGCATTCGCATAAGTGAGATGCAGTTGTATCTCACTCTGTGCGCATGCGCAGTGCAGCTCCTATGCGTGCGCACACTGCACGGGGGCTTCAGCATACAAATGCATTGCAGATGCGTCTCATGCTGAATTAGTCCCTTTATTCCATAGTTACCCACTTATATGAATAATATTGCAGCCCAATAAGGCCTATCACTTTTTTTCAAACAAGGAAACCTACCACATTAAATAAGAGGACCGCTTTTTTATTTGATAGCATTTGAGGGAGATCTGGTTTTGCGTGGATCGTGGAATATTTCATTTTGTGTGTGCTGTTTTAAGTCGGTAAAAGACAATAATAACTAAAGGGCACATTGCTTGAAAAAGGAGACTCTGCTCTTTCAAACAAGGGTACTTCCATGGGTGTGGGCCTGTATGGGGGAGAGTTAGGGGCACAATGTGCTTTCCGCTCATCTATGGAAATCAACCTTTTTCCTGTAGTGCTGGGTGAAATTATTGGGTGATCACAGGTGACCACAAAGTAATAGCTGAAAGGAGTGACATCTTTTGAAAGGGGGAACCCCCTTCTTTCTAAAATAGGTGCCCATTAATTGTAGGATCCCATGTTTTTGGGAGATGTTTCCCTATCTCTGCACTCACTGATGACCAGAAATGATTCATAATGGGAGTACCTTATTTGAAACAGAACTCTGCTCTTTCAAATGAAGTGACTCCCACCTCCCATTTAGATTGGGGCATGGGTTAAAGTGGGGAGGAACCGTGTGGAACTGAGTTCCATCACCTGTAATGGTAGGTGGAACTAGTTCCACCTCCGCCACGCCTTGCACAGTAATTCCAACAGAAAAGGCTTGCACTCACATTGATAAATGATCTGGGCGGCGCTAGTGTCACTGATAAGCTGCATCTGCCTCACCCTTCCTCAGGTCCTGGCAGCTCCCTGGTCCTCCTCCATCTGTGGCCCAGACCTCCTGGTCCTCACTGATATGTGCTATCACAGGGGGACCCCCAGGCTGGACCACTCCACGGATGTTGGTACTTTTTTATGGGCATTATATATCCCAACCCAATATTGGGGGTCATTACGAGTTGATCGCTAGCTGCCGTTGTTCACAGCGTAGCGATCAGGCCAAAAATCGGCTGTTCTGCGCATGCGTATGGGCCGCAGTGTGCATGCGCAAAGTACTTTCACACAAAACTATGCATTTTTACACAAGGTTGAGCGACTCTTTTCAGTCGCTCGGCTGATCGGTGAGTGATTGACAGGAAAGGGGCGTTTCTGGGAGGTAACTGACCGTTCTGGGAGTGTGCTAAAAACGCAGGCGTGTCAGAAGATAACGCAGGCGTGCCTGGGGAAATGGGGGAGTGGCTGGCCGAACGCAGGGCGTGTATGTGACATCAAAACAGGAACTAAATAGTCTGCAGTGATTGCAAGGTAGGAGTAGGTTTGCAGCTACTCAGAAACTGCATGAAAATTTTTTCGAGCAGTTCTGCTAACCTTTCGTTCGCACTTCTGCTAACCTAAGATACACTCCAGAGGGCGGCGGCTTAGCGTTTGCACTGCTGCTAAAAGCAGCTAGCGAGCGATCAACTCGGAATGAGACCCATTGGCTGGTAGTATTTTCCCAATACTTCTAAGGGGTACCAGTGGAAGTGGCCTCACCGGTTCAAAAGAGGGAGCCTCCTGTATATGTGATTTTTATTTTTTGTGATTTTTATTTTATTTTTGTTGTTCACTATGTTAGTGAATATTTTATCCTATCTATAATGGAATAAAACCTTTTTATACAATCCGCTGTTTTTTTTTACCCACGTTGGAGTTGTCTGTGGAGGAGACAGGAGGTTTGCGTGCAAGCAGAGACCCAAAGATACCTTTTTATGCATATAGGGCTTAATATAAAGGTAAGCCTGGTTCAGATGAGCCTTCCAGTATTTGCTTGAAAACCACAGGAAGTTTTAAAGAAACCTTTATTTGAATGCATTGTTTTTAGTACAGGTCAGTTTCCCTCGACAAAGGAGTTTAAGACTGATCGAAACCTTTTGGAATCTGCTAATGAACATATTTTATATTATGTCTTCTTTTTGAGGAACACAGGAATATATGGATCAAAATTGTGTATAGCAGTGCCTGGAGATCTCTCTTCTGTATTATTGTGTCTAGAAAGGAGTGGTGCTCTTATTGGTGATTTGCCGGGCTGCAGCTAGGGTGCAAGTTACCTTTTAACTTACTGTATTAACCTTCTAGAACATAATAACTGGAATCTGATTGGTTGCTATGGGCAACATCCCATCTTAAATAGAACTCCCATTTTTGTAAATTTACCCCTCTGTGTATAAGCGGAACTGCTACTGTGTGCATTATGTAGAAGGGCACTATTACTGTGGGCATTATGTGTGTAAGGGGCATTACTACTGTGGACATTATGTGTTTAATGGGCACTACTACTGTGGGCATTATGTGTATAAGCGGCACAACTACTGTGCCATTATGTGTAGTGATGAGCGGGTTCGGTTCTTCGGAAACCGAACCCCCCCCGAACTTCACCCATTTTACACGGGTCCGAGGCATACTCGGATTCTCCCGTATGGCTCGGTTAACCCGAGCGCGCCCGAACGTCATCATCCCGCTGTCGGATTCTCGCAAGATTCGGATTCTATATAAGCAGCCGCGCGTCGCCGCCATTTTCACTCGTGCATTGGAAATGTTAGGGAGAGGACGTGGCTGGCGTCCTCTCCGTTTATTGTTGAACTTGATTGTGCTTTATTGCTTAATTGTGGGGAGGACTGGGGAGCAGCTGTATAATATAGGACGAGTACAGTGCAGAGTTTTGCTGATCAGTGACCACCAGTTTTATCCGTTCTCTGCCTAAAAAAAATGCTCCTTATCTGTGCTCAGTGTGCTGCATATATCTGTGCTCAGTGCTCACACTGCTTAATTGTGGGGACTGGGGAGCAGCTGTATTATATAGTAGGAGTACAGTGCAGAGTTTTGCTGACAGTGACCACCAGTATACGTTGTCTGCTTGAAAAACACTCCATATCTGTGCTCAGTGTGCTGCATATATCTGTGCTCACACTGCTTTATTGTGGACACTGGGGACCACCAGTATATTATATAGGAGGAGTACAGTGCAGAGTTTTGCTGACAGTGACAACCAGTATACGTTGTCTGCCTGAAAAACACTCCATATCTGTGCTGCATTGTAGTATATAGTAGGAGTACAGTGCATAATTTTGCTGACCACCAGTATATAATATATAGGAGTACGGTACAGAAGGCCACTGCTGTACCTACCTCTGTGTCGTCAAGTATACTATCCATCCATACCTGTGGTGCATTTCAGTTTTGCACAGTTTGCTGACCACCAGTATATAAAATATATAGCAGTACGGTACAGTAGGCCACTGCTGTACCTACCTCTGTGTCGTCAAGTATACTATCCATCCATACCTGTGGTGCATTTCAGTTTTGCACAGTTTGCTGACCACCAGTATATAATATATATAGCAGTACGGTACAGTAGGCCACTGCTGTACCTAAGTATACTATCCATCCATACCTGTGGTGCATTTCAGTTGTGCGCAGTATATATAGTAGTAGGCCATTGCTATTGATACTGGCATATAATTCCACACATTAAAAAATGGAGAACAAAAATGTGGAGGTTAAAATAGGGAAAGATCAAGATCCACTTCCACCTCGTGCTGAAGCTGCTGCCACTAGTCATGGCCGAGACGATGAAATGCCATCAACGTCGTCTGCCAAGGGCGATGCCCAATGTCATAGTAGAGAGCATGTAAAATCCAAAAAACAAAAGTTCAGTAAAATTACCCAAAAATCAAAATTAAAAGCGTCTGATGAGAAGCGTCAACTTGGCAATATGCCATTTACGACACGGAGTGGCAAGGAACGGCTGAGGCCCTGGCCTATGTTCATGGCTAGTGGTTCAGATTTACATGAGGATGGAAGCACTCATCCTCTCGCTAGAAAAATGAAAAGACTTAAGCTGGAAAAAGCACAGCAAAGAACTATGCGTTCTTCTAAATCACAAATCCCCAAGGAGAGTCCAATTGTGTCGGTTGCGATGCCTGACCTTCCCAACACTGGACGGGAAGAGCTTGCGCCTTCCACCATTTGCACGCCCCCTGCAAGTGCTGGAAGGAGCACCCGCAGTCCAGTTCCTGATAGTCAAATTGAAGATGTCACTGTTGAAGTACACCAGGATGAGGATATGGGTGTTGCTGGCGCTGGGGAGGAAATTGACCAGGAGGATTCTGATGGTGAGGTGGTTTGTTTAAGTCAGGCACCCGGGGAGACACCTGTTGTCCGTGGGACGAATATGGCCATTGACATGCCTGGTCAAAATACAAAAACAATCAGCTCTTCGGTGTGGAATTATTTCAACACAAATGCGGACAACAGGTGTCAAGCCGTGTGTTGCCTTTGTCAAGCTGTAATAAGTAGGGGTAAGGAAGTTAACCACCTAGGAACATCCTCCCTTATACGTCACCTGGACCGCATTCATCAGAAGTCAGTGACAAGTTAAAAAACTTTGGGTGACAGAGCAAGGAGTCCACTGACAACTAAATCCCTTCCTCTTGTAACCAAGCTCCTGCAAACCACACCACCAACTCCCTCAGTGTCAATTTCCTCCTTACCCAGGAAAGCCAATAGTCCTGCAGGCCATGTCACTGGGAAGTCTGACGAGTTCTCTCCTGCCTGGGATTCCTCCGATGCATCCTTGAGTGTAACGCCTACTGCTGCTGGCGCTGCTGTATTTGCTGCTGGGAGTCGATCGTCATCCCAGAGGGGAAGTCGGAAGACCACTTGTACTACTTCCAGTAAGCAATTGACTGTCCAACAGTCCTTTGCGAGTAAGATTAAATATCACAGTAGTCATCCTGCTGCAAAGCAGATAACTCAGGCCTTGGCAGCCTGGGCGGTGAGAAACGTGGTTCCGGTATCCACCGTTAATTCAGAAGCAACTAGAGACTTGATTGAGGTACTGTGTCCCCGGTACCAAATACCATTTAGGTTCCATTTCTCTAGGCAGGTGATACCGAAAATGTACACAGACCTCAGAAAAAGAGTCACCAATGTCCTAAAAAATGCAGTTGTACCCAATGTCCACTAAACCACGGACATGTGGACAAGTGGAGCAGGGCAGACTCAGGACTATATGACTGTGACAGCCCACTGGGTAGATGTATTGCCTCCCGCAGCAAGAACAGCAGCGGCGGCAGCAGTAGCAGCATCTCGCAAACGCCAACTCGTTCCTAGGCAGGCTACGCTTTGTATCACCGCTTTCCAGAAGAGGCACACAGCTGACAACCTCTTACGGAAACTGAGGAAGATCATCGCAGAATGGCTTACCCCAATTGGACTCTCCTGGGGATTTGTGACATCGGACAACGCCAGCAATATTGTGCGTGCATTACATCTGGGCAAATTCCAGCACGTCCCATGTTTTGCACATACATTGAATTTGGTGGTGCAGAATTATTTAAAAAACGACAGGGGCGTGCAAGAGATGCTGTCGGTGGCCCGAAGAATTGCGGGCCACTTTCGGCATTCAGCCACCGCGTGCCGAAGACTGGAGCACCACCAAACATTTCTGAACCTGCCCTGCCATCATCTGAAGCAAGAGGTGGTAACGAGGTGGAATTCAACCCTCTATATGCTTCAGAGGATGGAGGAGCAGCAAAAGGCCATTCAAGCCTATACATCTGCCCACGATATAGGCAAAGGAGGGGGAATGCACCTGACTCAAGCGCAGTGGAGAATGATTTCAACGTTGTGCAAGGTTCTGCAACCCTTTGAACTTGCCACACGTGAAGTCAGTTCAGACACTGCCAGCCTGAGTCAGGTCATTCCCCTCATCAGGCTTTTGCAGAAGAAGCTGGAGACATTGAAGGAGGAGCTAAAACAGAGCGATTCCGCTAGGCATGTGGGACTTGTGGATGGAGCTCTTAATTCGCTTAACCAGTATTCACGGGTGGTCAATCTGTTGAAATCAGAGCACTACATTTTGGCCATCGTGCTCGATCCTAAATTTAAAACCTACGTTTTATCTCTCTTTCCGGCAGACACAAGTCTGCAGAGGTTCAAAGACCTGCTGGTGAGAAAATTGTCAAGTCAAGCGGAACGTGACCCGTCAACAGCTCCTCCTTCACATTCTCCCGCAACTGGGGATGCGAGGAAAAGGCTGAGAATTCCGAGCCCACCCGCTGGCGGTGATGCAGGGCAGTCTGGAGCGAGTGCTGACATCTGGTCCGGACTGAAGGACCTGCCAACGATTACTGACATGTCGTCTACTGTCACTGCATATGATTCTCTCACCATTGAAAGAATGGTGGAGGATTATATGAGTGACCGCATCCAAGTAGGCACGTCAGACAGTCCGTACGTATACTGGCAGGAAAAAGAGGCAATTTGGAGGCCCTTGCACAAACTGGCTTTATTCTACCTAAGTTGCCCTCCCTCCCGTGTGTACTCCGAAAGAGTGTTTAGTGCAGCCGCTCACCTTGTCAGCAATCGGCGTACGAGGTTACTTCCAGAAAATGTGGAGAAGATGATGTTCATCAAAATGAATTATAATCAATTCCTCCGTGGAGACATTCACCAGCAGCAATTGCCTCCAGAAAGTACACAGGGACCAGAGATGGTGGATTCCAGTGGGGACGAATGAATAATCTGTGAGGAGGGGGATGTACACAGTGAAAGGGGTGAGGAATCGGAGGATGATGATGAGGTGGACATCTTGCCTCTGTAGAGCCAGTTTGTGCAAGGAGAGATTGATTGCTTCTTTTTTTTTTGGGGGGGGGTGCCCAAACCAACCAGTCATTTCAGTCACAGTCGTGTGGCAGACCCTGTCGCTGAAATGATGGGTTCGTTAAAGTGTGCATGTCCTGTTTATACAACATAAGGGTGGGTGGGAGGGCCCAAGGACAATTTCATCTTGCACCTCTTTTTTCTTTCATTTTTCTTTGCATCATGTGCTGTTTGGGGACAATTATTTTGAAGTGCCATCCTGCCTGACACTGCAGTGCCACTCCTAGATGGGCCAGGTGTTTGTGTCGGCCACTTGTGTCGCTTAGCTTAGTCACACAGCGACCTTGGTGTGCCTCTTTTTTTCTTTGCATCATGTGCTGTTTGGGGACTATTTTTTGGAAGTGCCATCCTGTCTGACATTGCAGTGCCACTCCTAGATGGGCCAGGTGTTTGTGTCGGCCACTTGTGTCGCTTAGCTTAGTCACACAGCGACCTTGGGGCACCTCTTTTTTTCTTTGCATCATGTGCTGTTTGGGGACTATTTTTTGGAAGTGCCATCCTGTCTGACACTGCAGTGCCACTCCTAGATTGGCCAGGTGTTTGTGTCGGCCACTTGTGTCGCTTAGCTTAGCCATCCAGCGACCTCGGTGCAAATTTTATGACTAAAAATAATATTGTGAGGTGTGAGGTGTTCAGAATAGACTGGAAATGAGTGGAAATTATGGTTATTGAGGTTAATAATACTATGGGATCAAAATGACCCCCAAATTCTATGATTTAAGCTGTTTTTTAGGGTTTTTTGAAAAAAACACCCGAATCCAAAACACACCTGAATCCGACAAAAAAAATTTGGTGAGGTTTTGCCAAAACGTGTCTGAATCCAATACACGGCCGCGGAACCGAATCCAAAACCAAAACACAAAACCCGAAAAATGTCCGGTGCACATCACTAATTATGTGTAAGGGGTACTACTACTGTGGGCATTATGTGTAATGGGCACTAGTACTGTGGGAACTGTGTATAAGGGGAACTGCCATGGGCATTGCGGATAGGGGTCACTGTCCCCAAACTTTCCATTCATTTAATTGTTATCTTATGCAAAGTGACATTAGCTCACATGTTTGCACCATCTTCTCTTCCAGTTTTGGCGGCATAGCTGTCAGAAGTCCCCACTAGTCATCAGGACAAGTGGGCAAGGTAAAATATTTTTTAAGCTTCCCCTGCTATGGAGGACAAGCCTAACTTGACCTCTGCAGTTTTAAGGTATACCCTCAGAACAAATCAGGCTTGCCCATAGTAGAGAATTGGTTAAAGCATTTTAACTGTGTCAGCATTAGAACTTAAAACATGATGGTAAAGCATCATGTTTATAGTTGTAATGCCGACATGGGCCCTCATTCCGAGTTGTTCGCTCGCTAGCTGCTTTTAGCAGCATTGCACACGCTAGGCCGCTGCCCTCTGGGAGTGTATCTTAGCTTAGCAGAATTGCGAACGAAAGATTAGCAGAATTGCTACTAAATAATTCTTTGCAGTTTCTGAGTAGCTCCAGACCTACTCACAGATTGCGATCAGCTCAGTCCGTTTAGTTCCTGGTTTGAAGTCACAAACACGCCCTGCGTTCGGCCAGCCACTCCCCCGTTTCCCCAGACACTCCCGCGTTTTCCCTGAAACGCCTGCGTTTTTTTAGCACACTCCCGGAAAACGCTCAGTTACCACCCAGAAATGCCTATTTCCTGTCAATCATTCACGATCAGCAGTGCGACTGAAAATCGTCGTTCGAACACCAGCAAATCTACTAAGTTTTGTGTTAAATAACTTAGCGCATGCGCTCTGCGAACCATGCGCATGCGCAGTTAGCAACAAATCGCAGCATAGCGAAAATCGGCAACGAGCGAACAACTCGGAATGACCCCCATGGTTATATGGCCTTAAGTAACATTACTACCACATTGGTATTCTTCCATCAACATTGTGCTGTCTGCATTTTGACTATTTAATTACCTCTCAGTTGCAGGGAGGAAGGCCTAATCATTAAACATAGATTCTATTTTTTAAATCTTGGGGGTGGTTGGGAGTAGTCTGTCAACTGTCCTGATTTGTGTTGGGGCAGCCCCGATTTCAGGTGACTGTCCAGCTCATCCAAGCCACTCTACTGGTAAGATGTGGAAACGGGATGCAGTTAATTTACCGGCTGTCAGGATCCCGGTGGTCAGGATACTGATGAAGGAATTCCGACAGCCGACTATGCCGACAGACAAAATCCCGGTGCACATGGGCTATTCCTATTTGTGGGTGTCCCTGACACCCACAGAGTTGGAATAGACCCTGTGGCAAGCGCAGCGAGCCACCGAGCCCGCAGCGTGATGAGTACAGCAAGCCCACATGGAGACTCTTTGCGCTCGCTCCACTGCCTGCATTCTGGCTGACGGGATGCTGCTGTCAGGATACTGACAGCCGGCATCCCGTCCGCCGGGAATACGTATGTATTACGTGGTCACCCTACCTCTTATGAGAACCTTCCTGTGCCCCTATCATTACCTTTTATTATACATACAGTAGATCAACTACATGTGATTAGCTTATGAATCTTATGCTCAGAATAAACCCTCTAGTTCATCTCGTAGTATATGAAATCAGTGCGCTGACATTTGTAAGTTTAAAGGTGAAAAGGAAGTTTTTCTGGTCTTCTCAGCACATTTATCACATATAAGGGAGACAGCTCTGCACATATAAAATAAAATGGTTGTCTTTATTTATTCAAGGCCACAGTGATCCAACCTGTATTTCACTTTACCACTGCAATAATTTTGAAATATTGAGCACTGCAATACTGCTGAAATTACCAATTGTACCCGTTATATGCAAATGACATCAACATGCAAAACGCATCTAGGAAGATTTTAATGGCAAAATGCACTAAAGTAGATTGACTTACACTAACACTGCTCACAAAATGTGCAAATCTCAGTTCTTCCTTTACTGTTAGATTAAAAGCTAGATATGTTTTGCAATGAAGAATAGTCTCCATTAGTGAAGTGCCTTTACTGATTAAGAGTCTGGAATATATGAATACTCTCAATCATGTCTTTTAACTTTCGCAATGGAATACATGCTTCCAGGAACATCTAGACATTCTATTAGAGGCTGTTAGTATTTTTTTTTTTCAGTGCAATGTTCTATGCCACATTTATTTAGGCCATTTTTGTTCTGTAATGGAAAAAACATAATTGCATTGATAGCAAATATCTTGTATTGTCTTGAGAAGGGATAAGCACTCTGATAAGAAAGAGGGTTCCTTTTCTTTTTCAATACTTTTCTTTTCACTACATGACCACCAGCTGCATTACAAAAATCATAAACTTCATATAATGACAGAAATGTGGGACAAGTGGTAGAATGGGCGTATGTGTCAACCTTATTCCTGTCATATTCTTTTTAAAGCATCAAGGAATTGTTATTGTGTGCCTGTGAATGTGAGGCCATTTATTTTCTATGAATCCCTGTAAGAGTTGGCTAAGGGACCTTAGTAAGATGATGAAAGTTGGTCGGGATTCCTCTTCATGTTGGAACATCTGTGATTTGGGCTATAAGGCTGCTAATAGTCACAGTACAAAAACAGATGTGTTTCCCTTACTTAGTGTGTATTCCGCAGAGACTGCTCTCAGATCTGAGGAATAGCGGTAATGCTGGCTTGTGGGAGCCTGTGATATCCTTGATGCAGGTAAAATATACGCCCCCAATAGTCCTGATTTTGTTGTTCATGACTGCTTTAATTTGTGGACCCTATAGGGGAGGGATTTACATGGAAGAGAGGGGACAGCTACTCTCCAGCCCAGCGCTATCCTGCAATGCTGACACCGCTTCACACCGGCCCTGGGTGCAGAAAAGTGGTGCAGGGTAGTTGTATTAAGCATTCTTAACAATGGAGAAGTATACAGCGTCTACCTATTGTTTTATAGAATGTACTTGATAAATGTTAGCTGGAAACTGATTGCTTGCTATGGGCAAATTCTCCACTTATCCACTGCTCCGTTCTTTAGGAGGCTTGATACATAGGGCCGTAACTCTGGAGCCATGCACACTAGAGATGAGCGGGTTCGGTTCCTCGGAAACCGAACCCCCCCGAACTTCACCCATTTTACACGGGTCCGAGGCATACTCGGATTCTCCCGTATGGCTCGGTTAACCCGAGCGCGCCCGAACGTCATAATCCCGCTGTCGGATTCTCGCGAGATTCGGATTCTATATAAGGAGCCGCGCGTCACCATCATTTTTCACTCGTGCATTGGAAATGATAGTGAGAGGACGTGGCTGGCGTCCTCTCACTTTGTTTCAAGGGGCTGCATATCTTTATTCTGGGGACCAGCAGTATTATAGGAGGAGTACAGTGCAGAGTTTTGCTGACCAGTGACCACCAGTATTATACGTTGTCTGCCTGAAAAACGCTCCATATCTGTGCTCAGTGTGCTGCATATATCTGTGCTCACACTGCTTTATTGTGGGGACTGGGGACCAGCAGTATTATATAGGAGGAGTACAGTGCAGAGTTTTGCTGTCCAGTGACCACCAGTATACGTTGTCTGCCTGAAAAACGCTCCATATCTGTGCTCAGTGTGCTGCATATATCTGTGCCCACACTGCTTTATTGTGGGGACTGGGGACCAGCAGTATATTATATAGGAGGAGTACAGTGCAGAGTTTTGCTGACCAGTGACCACCAGTATTATACGTTGTCTGCCTGAAAAACGCTCCATATCTGTGCTCAGTGTGCTGCATATATCTGTGCTCACACTGCTTTATTGTGGGGACTGTGGACCAGCAGTATTATATAGGAGGAGTACAGTGCAGAGTTTTGCTGACCAGTGACGACCAGTATTATACGTTCTCTGCCTGAAAAAACGCTCCATATCTGCATTGTAGTATATACAGTAGTAGGAGTACAGTGCATAATTTTGCTGACCACCAGTATATAATATATAGGAGTACGGTACAGAAGGCCACTACTCTACCTACCTCTGTGTCGTCAAGTATACTATCCATCCATACCTGTGGTGCATTTCAGTTTTGCACAGTTTGCTGACCACCAGTATATAATGTATAGCAGTACGGTACACTAGGCCACTGCTCTACCTACCTCTGAGTCGTCAAGTATACTATCCATCCATACCTGTGGTGCATTTCAGTTGTGCGCAGTATATATAGTAGTTGGCCATTTCTATTGATACTGGCATATAATTCCACACATTAAAAAATGGAGAACAAAAATGTGGAGGGTAAAATAGGGAAAGATCAAGATCCACTTCCACCTCGTGCTGAAGCTGCTGCCACTAGTCATGGCCGAGACGATGAAATGCCATCAACGTCGTCTGCCAAGGCCGATGCCCAATGTCATAGTAGAGAGCATGTAAAATCCAAAACACAAAAGTTCTGTAAAATGACCCAAAAATCAAAATTAAAAGCGTCTGAGGAGAAGCGTAAACTTGCCAATATGCCATTTACGACACGGAGTGGCAAGGAACGGCTGAGGCCCTGGCCTATGTTCATGGCTAGTGGTTCAGCTTCACATGAGGATGGAAGCACTCATCCTCTCGCTAGAAAACTGCAGTGCCACTCCTAGATGGGCCAGGTGTTTGTGTCGGCCACTTGGGTCGCATAGCTTAGTCACACAGCTACTTCATTGCGCCTCTTTTTTTTCTTTGCATCATGTGCTGTTTGGGGACTATTTTTTTAAGTGCCATCCTGTCTGACACTGCAGTGCCACTCCTAGATGGGCCAGGTGTTTGTGTCGGCCACTTGGGTCGCTTAGCTTAGTCACACAGCTACCTCATTGCGCCTCTTTTTTTCTTTGCATCATGTGCTGTTTGGGGACTATTTTTTTTAAGTGCCATCCTGTCTGACACTGCAGTGCCACTCCTAGATGGGCCAGGTGTTTGTGTCGGCCACTTGGATCGCTTAGCTTAGTCATCCAGCGACCTTGGTGCAAATTTTAGGACTAAAAATAATATTGTGAGGAATGAGGTATTCAGAATAGACTGGAAATGAGTGGAAATTATGGTTATTGAGGTTAATAATCTATGGGTTAAAAATGACCCCCAAATTCTATGATTTAAGCTGTTTTTGAGGGGTTTTTGTAAAAAAACACCCGAATCCAAAACACACCCGAATCCGACAAAAAAATTTCAGGGAGGTTTTGCCAAAACGCGTCCGAATCCAAAACATGGCCGCGGAACCGAATCCAAAACCAAAACACAAAACCCGAAAAAATAAAGGTGCACATCACTAATGCACACCACTACTAATTTACATAACAGTATGGAGTGGGCAGTTGGGGCATTTACAAATCATGGTTGTGGCACCCGGTTTCACCCACAAGGCATCTGCTCTCTGTATGATGGAACCAGCCGCACCATCCTAGTTATTGCCATGTTAATATATCTATAACACTGGGTATTAACAGATAAATAGGTAGACTGACAGACAAAAAGGTTAAAAGTAGTGATGTGCACTGGAAATTTTTCGGGTTTTGTGTTTTGGGTTTGGATTCGGTTCCGCGGCCGTGTTTTGGATTCGGACGCGTTTTGGCAAAACCTCCCTGAAAATGTTTTTGTCGGATTCGGGTGTTTTTTGGATTCGGGTGTTTTTTTACAGAAAACCCTCAAAAACAGCTTAAATCATAGAATTTGGGGGTCATTTTGATCCCATAGTATTATTAACCTCAATAACCATAATGTCCACTCATTTCCAGTCTATTCTGAACACATCACACCTCACAATATTATTTTTAGTCCTAAAATTTGCACCGAGGTCGCTGGATGACTAAGCTAAGCGACCCAAGTGGCCGACACAAACACTTGGCCCATCTAGGAGTGGCACTGCAGTGTCAGACAGGATGGCACTTCAAAAAATAGTCCCCAAACAGCACATGATACAAAGAAAAAAAGAGGTGCACCAAGGTCGCTGGATGGCTAAGCTAAGCGACCCAAGTGGCCGACACAAACACCTGGCCCATCTAGGAGTGGCACTGCAGTGTCAGACAGGATGGCACTTCAAAAAATAGTCCCCAAACAGCACATGATGCAAAGAAAATAAGAGGTGCAATGAGGTAGCTGTGTGACTAAGCTAAGCGACACAAGTGGCCGACACAAACACCTGGCCCATCTAGGAGTGGCACTGCAGTTTTCTAGCGAGAGGATGAGTGCTTCCATTCTCATGTGAATCTGAACCACTAGCCATGAACATAGGCCAGGGCCTCAGCCGTTCCTTGCCACTCCGTGTCGTAAATGGCATATTGGCAAGTTTACGCTTCTCATCAGATGCTTTTAATTTAGATTTTTGGGTCATTTTACTGAACTTTTTTAGTATACTTCACGACACAGAGGTAGAGCAGTAGCCTACTGTACCATACTGCTATATATTATATACTGGTAGTCAGCAAATTATGCACTGTCCTCCTACTATATATACTGCGCACAACTAAAATGTACCACAGGTATGGATGAATAGTATACTTGATGACACAGAGGTAGGTAGAGCAGTGTACTACTGTACCGTACTGCTATACATTATATACTGGTGGTCAGCAAAATTATGCACTGTCCTCCTGCTACATATACTGCGCAAAACTTAAATGCACCACAGGTATGGATGGATAGTATACTTGACGATCCAGAGGTAGGTAGAGCAGTGGACTACTGTACCGTACTGCTATATATTATATACTGGTGGTCAGCAATATTATGCACTGTCCTCCTACTATATATGTACTGCGCAAAACTTAAATGCACCACAGGTATGGATGGACAGTATACTTGATGACACAGAGGTAGGTAGAACAGTGGACTACTGTACCATACTGCTATATATTATATACTGGTGGTCAGCAAAATTATGCACCGTCCTCCTACTATATAAATACTGCGCAAAACTTAAATGCACCACAGGTATGGATCGATAGTACACTTGACGACACAGAGGTGGGTAGAGCAGTGGACTACTGTACCGTACTGCTATATATTATATACTGGTGGTCAGCAAAATTATGCACTGTCCTCCTACTATATATATACTGCACAAAACTTAAATGCACCACAGGTATGGATGGATAGTATACTTGACAACACAGAGGTTTGTGGAGCAGTGGACTACTGTACCGTACTGCTATATATTATATACTGGTGGTCAGCAAAATTATGCACTGTCCTCCTACTATATATACACTGTGCAAAACTTAAATGCACCACAGGTATGGATGGATAGTATACTTGATGACACAGAGGTAGGTAGAGCAGTGGACTACTGTACCGTACTGCTATATATTATATACTGGTGGTCAGCAAAATTATGCACTGTCCTCCTACTATATATACTGCGCAAAACTGAAATGCACCACAGGTATGGATGGACAGTATACTTGACGACACAGAGGTAGGTAGAGCAGTGGACTACTGTACCATACTGCTATATATTATATACTGGTGGTCAGCAAAATTATGCACTGTCCTCCTACTATATATATACTGTGCAAAACTTAAATGCAACATAGGTATGGATAGATAGTATACTTGACGACACAGAGGTAGGTAGAGCAGTAGACTACTGTACCATACTGCTATATATTATATACTGGTGGTCAGCAAAATTATGCACTGTCCTCCTACTATATATATACTGCGCAAAACTTAAATGCACCACAGGTATGGATGGATAGTATACTTGACGACACAGAGGTAGGTAGAGCAGTGGAGTACTGTACCGTACTGATATAATACTGGTGGTCACTGGTCAGCAAAATTCTGCACTGTCCTCCTACTATATACTACAATGCAGCACAGATATGGAGCGTTTTTCAGGCAGAGAACGTGGATATTTTCAGCACACTGTGCACAGATATTTGCAAGCACACTGAGCGCAGATATTTGCAGCACACTGAGCACAGATATTTGCAGCACACTGAACACAACTGAGAGAGTGCTGCACACGTCCTCTCCCTATCATCTCCAATGCATGAGTGAAAATGTCGGCGACGCGCGGCTCCTTATATAGAATACGAATCTCGCGAGAATCCGACAGCGGGATGATGATGTTCGGGCGCGCTCGGGTTAACCGAGCAAGGCGGGAGGATCCGAGTCTGCCTCGGACCCTTTTAAAATGGGTGAAGTTCGGGGGGGTTCGGATTCCGAGGAACCGAACCCGCTCATTTCAAGTGAATAGTATCATCTTTTTAAATATCAGAACTCACAACTGGGTACCAGCGGCAGAGCAGGGCTCATTGCCAGCCCTGCCCAGAACCTGTGACATGAAGGGTGGCTTAACACACTGCAGGGTGCTTGCCTGGAGTGTCCTGTTTAAGCGCAAAACTGTAAAGTCAAAATGCAGAGCATAAGACAAAGATTCCATGGAAGGTCTATTCATTTGAATTGCTGGACTACCATATGCATGGTGTTCTAAGGCTTTAAATGACTTGTGATGTTGGCAATCATACAGAAGGGAGCTCATCGTGCCTCCGTCTGTCCAGGCCCAGCAAGACATACTGCGTGCCCAGGCGCTAGAGGTCAGCCAAACAAGGGCTGGATGTAATGAAGTCTGAGTTCTGAGGCCATGCGGGGTGCCGGCTGAACTCAGACTTTTTTAAAGGGGCATGATTGCCCCTTTAAATTAAGTCCCAACTAAGACTTCATTATCATCCGGGCCATGGAGGCATAGCCATGCTGCCTTGGTAATCTGCCTTGGTAATCTGCCAATAGGGACAAATATATTTGCCGTATACAGTACCAGCCCATCTAAAGTGACTGCCAGTGAATCTGTTAAGCAGTTTTTGCTAAGGATGCAAGGATGATAGAATAGAAGTAGATTAAACTGTGATAAATTAGATAGTATTCCAGTTAGTCGTGGGTCTATGTATTAAGCCTTGGAGAGAGATAAAGTGGATGGAGATAGAGTACCAATCAGCTCCTAACTGCCTGTAACGGCCTGCAGTTGGGAGATTGGCTGGTACTTTATCTCCGTCCACTTTATCTCTTTCCAAGGCTTAGTATATAGACAACTTGACCTCTTACAGATGCACAGTTTTGTGCCCATTATTGTAAATTATTTGCAGGAAAAAGTATCTCCTGGCAATCTTGGGACTGCTGAAAACTATCACAGTCATTCTCAATAAAGTAAATTAAGTATTTGGCATAAATAAATAGCAACTACCAATATATCAATCAAATGTATAGTAGTGGCAGTGAGTAGATTTTTGAATGATTGAGTTTCATCCATTGCTGCTGTTATTTTGACATTACTTTAAAGGGTTATAATATCAACATTTGTCACATTCACTCAAAATCCCTGTGAGTTAGAAAGGCGATCAGTCCCTTACACAATGTGGATAAAACATTATTTTTACAACTGTAAATGGATAGTACCGTATATATTTATGCAGAGTTTATTTTTGTAACTTGTTCTGTAACATTCAAGAAATGGATTAGATTTGAATATTAATTATGTAATATTATACATGATGACTTTTTGACCTTCTGTATTAATGACATTTCTCACCATCAAGATGACGCCTAAACAGATGTGAACCTGGTCATGGGCACAGCGATTGGCAAATTAAAAGATTTGGGAACACAGCAAGCATAGGCTTACCCTGTGTAACATATATTATGGGGCATATTCATTTACAAAAACAGATTTTGTTTGGCTGACATTTTTTTATTTGGGTTTTTCTTGAACATAGGTGGTCATTCCGAGTTGTTCGCTCGTTGCTGATTTTTGCTATGCTGCGATTTGTTACTAAATGCGCATGCGCATGGTATGCAGAGCGAATGCGCTAAGTTATTTAACACAAAACTTAGCAGTTTTGCTGTTGTTCTTGCGGCGCTTTTCAGTCGCACTGCTGATCGGTGAATGATTGACAGGAAAGGGGCGTTTCTGGGTGGTAACTAAGTGTTTTCCGGTAGTGTGCTAAAAAACACAGGCGTGTCAGGGAAAAACGCGGGAGTGTCTGGAGAAACGGGGGAGTGGCTGGCTGAACGCAGGGCGTGTTTGTGACATCAAACCAGGAACTAAACGGACTGAGCTGATCGCAATCTAGGAGTAGGTCTGGAGCTACTCAGAAACTGCAAAGAATTATTTAGTAGCAGTTCTGCTAATCTTTCGTTCGCTATTCTGCTAAGCTAAGATACACTCCCAAAGGGCGACGGCCTAGCGTTTGCAATGCTGCTAAAAGCAGCTAGCGAGCGAACAACTCGGAATGAGGGCCATAATTGGGAAGTGACAGAAAACTTCAATTGTTGCTTTATACAACCAGGCAAGAGAGAGAAATATAACTCACACATAGGGGGGAATTCAATTAAACTCACAATTGAAAAGCACCGGGAATGAGTGCCCGGAGCTATTCAGTTAGCTGTGGATTTCTTATCTCACCTTCCTGAGGTGCGAGCAGAATTCCGACATAACTAATGACGCATTGTGAGTTGTGGGCTTGCTGTCCGGACTAACAGCACTGCACCCAGCACCTAAGTCGAAGAATGATGTTTACCACAACTTAATAGCATGCTTTAGGAATGGTAACCTGCATCTCATGACTTAAGTGCGGGGGGCAATTCTGCTTATTTAATAGCTGTGGACAATCATTCCTGCCACTATTCAATATTGTGTTTAATTAAATCCCCCCCAAATTTTTTTTGTCTTCCCCAGAATTAATCAGCATTTTAACCATTACCTAGGTGCAGTGTATACATGTACGCACATGTCTATGTTTTTTTACAGGTTAAACTGTACACAAGTGAGCTCATTGTCCCACTGCTCAGTTGATCTACATGATAATTGCTAAGTTAGTAATGTATGGTACACAAAAATATCACTACCACATACAGTATAACCTACTACTGAGTTTTTCTTGCTCACCTGAAACATTTATGTTTTTTTTTTAACTTGGAAAAGTAAGGGGACATTTAATAAATGGATAAGGGTGTACGTTTCAGTTTAATTTGCTGTGCCTGCCAATTAAGGAACACCTTAGAAAGATAAGCAGACATACTCTTTACTAATTATTTAAAGATACCCTCTTGCAAAACAAAATTCTGCTTTTGTTGACCTGATGCCTAGACCGGGGCAGTAAAAATGTCTGCCATCTGCCCGGACTCTCATCCTTCTATTCTAAAAACCCTAATTGCAATCGGGACTGCTAGTACTAGAGAGGGTGTGTTGCTAATTATCGGGTTTAGCCACAGTCACTCAGGAATACATTCACTGTTGATATTGGGCCTGATTCAAAGGTTGGCGTATAACTCCAATGGCAGAAGGACTACCATGAAGTGCCCCCTAAGCTGCTTCCTGATTGACAGGCTGCAGTCATTTGGAAGCGGGGAGGATGTGGCGCCAGGTAGTGTTCCTGAAAATGGGGGAATGCTGCTCCTGTTTTTTGGGAGTTCAGAGGCCAGTGTCGGCATCTCCAGATGCAGATTTACTACCCTCGGCCACAGATGGCCATTCTGAGTAATCTGAGGGTTATTTAAATGGCCAATGTTCTCGCAAGTGATCTAATGCTCCTTCCTTGGATACAGCAGTGGTTAACACAAGCATGCAGGAGGTGGCTATTAACACAAGACGCAGCTGCTGTGCTCACTGTATCCATCTCTGAATCACTCCCATTGTGCGAGACGCCTCGAGGTACGGGGATTCTCTGCCACCATGGCTGGGTTGGGCCCAGTTAATTAGTACCCCCCTCTCGTCACCACTCAACGCAATTGTGCATGCAAACTTGTGCACTTTCATGTAAAACTATGTCTATAGCTGCACATGCAGTTGTCTAACATCACAACAACGCCGTGCCTTGTACACTGCTTCAACGGTTTGTAATAACATAATTTGTGGCACCTAAAAATTTGTTCATATTATAAAAAAATGATGTGTAATTGAATATACAGCAGAAGAGTCTCAGGGCGGAAAAGTGTCAACATACATCGCCGCCCTCGCCGCCTATCGCAGCGATGTTGATCAAATATGTACTAACATATGCGATCAATATCGTAATGCGGTGACGGAGGCCCCCCGCGATACCTGTGAGGTGGTGTGCGGGGGGTCTCCGTCACCTCCCTGGGCTCTTCACCTGCTCTCCTTCCGGGAAGCAGGCAGCAGGCTGTCCCAGGCGCCTCCTCCTCCCCCCTGCAGCCGGAAGGATGCGTTGCTAGGGGAAGGAAGAGATTAAATTCCGGGTCCAGTCTTCCTGGAGGAAGGTATGCTGGGGGGGAGGGGGGGGTCTGCGTCTGCGGCGGGGAGTGGCGAAGGAGGCGGGTTGTGGCGGCTGGCGAAAAGAAGCCCATAGGCTTCTATAGGGTATCGCCATCCAGAGATGGCGATACCCTCATGGGCGAAAACGTGGCGGTCGGATGATAGTACATATGAAAATGCGATAAAGCCCCAGAAAACGGGGGTTTTATTGCATTTTCCCTTTAGTACATCCCGGCCTCAAAAGGGAAGCGTTTAGGATGACGCAATGATTGGACAAGCAATTTCTGCAAACATACTGTATATCACTGCAAAAGAGGGTGGGAGTAAGACCCCCTATTAATGATCTATGTTTCCCTTTTTATTTTACATAAAATACATATATACAGTCACACAGCTTTTAATGGATAGTAAATCCACCCATTATTGAGAAACACCTGGGAACAGAAAATAACAATACTATTTCATCAAAGCTTAATTCCTCATAAAAGGTAGAGCGCTATGCAACATTTCATCTACACCGCATATGAAACTAAACACCATTCCAATTCTAGCTGTATATAAGCATAAAAATCATGCAACATTTTCATGATAAATTCAGTTACCGTGTCCCTTTTTTTATTAGTTTGCAATACATATGTATTCAATAAAAACCCTTTTGAAATTGTACTTGTTATTTAACCATTGCTGCCCAGGGAACGGCTTGCATTTACTTGTACGCTGAAAGTTCTAGAATACTAATTCTGTTCAGAGACATTGGAAAATAAACAATTATGTATTTTTATTATGGTACTTCTATTCCATTTATTGACCCTTTCTCATTTTTATTATGTTTATTTACCCCCTTTTTACAGAAATATCAGAATCACAGTAACGTTATAATATCACTACTGCAGAAGCCAGGCTGAACGACTGATATAAATTTACCTGCACCAGTTCAGTGGGAAGGCATTTTAAATATTTAATTTTTCATGTGATACAGTGTATGAGAATAATTCATAAAGCATAAATCATGTAAAACTGGATGGGTACAAATAGAATACACAAATAGTCTTTTCAAATACAACAATAAAAAAAATATTAGACAGCTGTGAAGCATAACACAAAACAACACATGTAAATAAATTTAAATTCCAATACATTTATGGAAACCTTTTAATTCACAGCTTCCTAACAATATTCATGAAAATGCTGACTTACAGAATGGTATTCAGGACTGCACCTCTAAGGTGATTGAAATTCACGGCACCCAATTCTACCTCATGAAAGTCTGGCTTTAAGTATATTAGATACCGTTCTGCCGTCCTTACTATTAATGAGGTACAAGCACATAGACACAAGCGCCTGGTGTTGGATGAAAAGTAAAAAATATATTTATTTTCCCAATAAGCATGTTTTTGTAAACTATCAATGCTGTATTCCCAGACCCTCTGCCAGTATGGGCACATTACTAGTTTATTTGTCATTTTCCCCAATTGTATCTCTCTTTAGAATAAGTCTTAAAAGGGAGATTTATCATACCATCTAAAGAGAATAACTAGGGAAGTTGCCCTTAGCAACCAATCACTAGATAAATAATAGCTATAAGCTTATTGACCATTGGTGTCAAAGGATAAAGCAGTAAAACAAGGTTTATTAGCCCATGGTTAAAGAAATAAAAACTAAGAGGGGAATGTATCAATATACCCTGAGCTCTAAAAGATAACCATCATAGTCACTTTTAGCAGCAATATAAAATGTTTTAGCACCACAATGTACTATATGTAAAAGAGAATCCCTGGAGATCAATTACAACCCCACTGTGCCTCTGTGTCGCATCGGATTTGTTAGCGGCCCCCCTGCACATGCGGAAGATTTAAAATAAAAATGTGAGTGTTACATAACACTGGGCAACTGTCATAACATATTACAATAAGGATATATCTGAAAACAGTGTAGTGTCCAGTGCCATTTTAATAAAGTTTATGTAAAAAAAAGCAGTTTGAGGAGTGACAGTTGGAGCCGTTGTGAGGGGAGAGTTGGTGACGCCATATTTGAGCAGAGATGAGCAGCTGACAAAGAGGAGACACAAAAGCAGAAAGCTGATATAAGCAGCAGTGCCCCACCAAGGGATCTGTGTCATGAGAGATCCAGCCACTGTGCCCCTTACCACAGAGAACTGCAGTGTAAGCGGGCAGCGCTCAGAAAGACTAAGTGCTGGGCCACACATAGCGGCCAAGCGGTCCTGCTGAACGGGACCTTCTTGGCCAGGAGGGGGGATTTGTGTGCACACGGATCCTGTTCTGCGGGATTCCGCATAACAGGATCCGGCCAGTGACACACGGAAATTCAGTGCTCATTATGAAATCCTGCCATCCTGTCATCCAGCTCGACCGCAGCATTCTGTGGTCAGAGCCGACGGCGGCAGGACTGATGCACATGTGTGGGCGCCTGCATAGGCTCCCATGTAGGCTCCCATGTGCAGTCTCCTTGTGGCCAAGCGGGTCCTGCTGAATGGTACCAGCTTGGCCGCTATGTGTGCAGTGAAAACGGTGGAGAAGTGAACCAGTTGAGAAGTTGCCCATGGCAACCAATCAGCATTAAAGTAACATTTATAATTTGCATACTATACAATTGTACGGAGCAGCTGATTGGATGCCATGGGCAAATTCTCCACAGGTTCACTTCTCCACTCTTTTCACTGCTTTATGAATAGACCCCTCAGTGGGAGGACACTTAGAGGAGGAGGAGAGCTAGAGCAGGGCTGGAGAGGAGCAATCATCGAGGCAGACCCTAAAGGTTCCTGACAGAGCGCAGTCAGCTTAATGTGCAAAGGAAACTCCTTATGTACATTGGCCACTTAAAAGACAAATTATAGAAAATAATAGGAGCCAATCAGTAGTAAATATAATGCCCTCAGCACACACATCTCTGTTACTTGCTTTTGTGCATACAGACAGTTATTAAGTAGTAAGTATGACTGCAGCCTGACATATAAGAAGAAATATTATTTCACTTAATGTGTGACTGAGGGGGTCATTCCGACCCGTTCGCTCGCTGCGTTTTCACGCAGCAGAGCGAACGTGTCCTTGCTGCGCATGCGCCGGCACCTTTGTGCACCTGCGCATGCGGCACGGCCGACAGCCGTGGCAGGACAGCGATCGCCTCTGCCTGATTGACAGGCAGAGGTGATCAATGGGCGGGAGGGGGCGAAACGGCGGCGTTTGGCCGCTGTTTCGTAGGCGCGGTCCGGCCAATGCAGGCATGGCCGGACCGAACGGGGGGCGGGCCACAGCGGCTGCGTGACGTCATGCGCAGCCGCTGCGGGCCAGGGAGCGAAGAGTAGCTCCCGGCCAGCACGCTAAAGCTGCGCTGGCCGGGAGTTACTCCTGAAGTGCAAAGGCATCGCCGCTGTGCGATGCCTTTGCACTTCTGCGAGAAGGGCCGGACTGACATGCGTGGCGGTCTAGCCCTGTGCTGGGCGTCCCCCCGCATGTCAGGAAAGTTGATCGTAGCTGTGCAAAATTTTGCACAGCTACGATCAACTCGGAATGACCCCCTGAAACTAGCAGTTGATCTTCCCTACAACTTTGATAGTTTTTCCTAACTCAGTTTTGAGTATATTCAATGTAATTATTGGTCCCTATTATGTATGGGATGCTAACCAATCTATATAATTAATACGCAATCATTTGGGGTGTTGCTTACAGTTGTTATAAGGAGTATACCCTATAGCAATAGATTTCCTTCTTACAGATGTTAACCTAAATTGTTACACTGTTGTGACAAAAATGTGTTCTTTATAATTGTATGAGTCTTTATATTAGTGAAGTAAAGAAAACTTACATTTGCCAGAAATAACAAATTTACACTTGATAAACTTAAATATTAGATTTTTGGTTGACAATTACTGTGTCTTGGGAAATTCTGGGAGTCCTTTCCTCTCTGTCCAAGAAAGAGGAGAGAAAAAAACAGCTAAGAATCCGAGACTTCCATAGTTAGTCATGAGGTAAGACCCGAAGGAGATAGACTTAACGGTGCTGAGTATTACAAAACCACTAGAGTAGGAGCATGTGGAGGAAACAGTGGCATGTGCATAACGCATCTGTATAACATCATCAGATGGCGGTATATGTTATGTGGGAATCCTAATAATTTGCAGTCATGAGTCTACACCATAGCTGGCTATGGTGGCAGGATTATTAGGAGAAAACTAAAACAATGCCAGAGCAGCTCTGGATTCTCCATGGACTGCCTTTTTCTTCTTCAAGGTCCATAGGGCTCCCCATGGATTATGCTGGGACTGGTGTAGGTGTTTGGAGAGGACCGGGCATCAAACAGTTGAAGCTTTCAGCCCCCAGGATGCACTGGTCCCTCCTCCCCTATATCCCAGCCAATGGCCAGACAGTTTTCAGTTGGCGCCAGCAGGAGCTGGATGCACCATTAGATAGGTTTATTTTACTGTTTTTACCTCAGAACAAGCATCCCAGGGCAGTCCTACAGGACACCATTATTATCACCTGTGGTGGCTGCTGCCTGTGTGCTGCAGTGCAGATCACACACTGCGTAGGGGGAGCTGGTTAACACATATAAGCATATATGTAATGTTGTATAGAATATATGTACTGACTGCCTGTCCCCAGGATCAGCAGCACTGGGATTCACTGAGCCGCCACTGCATCTGGGTCACAGCATTCTGCTTGTCTTTTCTCTATATGCCCGCCCCCAGACTCCTGCGAAGATAGTCAATGTGAGTTTGGGGGTGGGCTTAGAAGGAGAAGTGAAGCTGAATGCTGGCTCTTGGGTGCAGTGGTGGCTGAGAAATGTACAGTGCTACTGATCTCTGGGGTCAGGCAGCCAGCACATATATTACATTCAACATTACATGTCATTTTATGTGTTAACTGCACCTTGAGTCCTGTGGGAAGAGCCTTGAGTCCTGTTGGAGAAAAGAGCACTATATAAATAATAGTATTATTATTATTATTATTATTATTATTAACAACGGGCTCCCCCATGCAATGTGTGGTCTGCGCTGCAGTCCACAAGCAGTAGTCACCACTGGTTATCACTGCTTCATACATTGACCCCTAGGAATGCTATAACATGCATGCCTGGCGAACCTGTTCTATAAGATATATTAGTGATGCGCATAATATCTTTTTCTCAGTTGATATTCACTATTATTTTATCAATAATATAATTTACTTAAAGACATCAAGAAAGTAAATAAAATGGTTTATTAATTAAATAAAAACGTAAATATGGGCATAATACAAGCTGAAACCCATAAATCATTTTGCTACTGTACTGGTTGAAATAGGTTAAAATCTCATGCTGTAAACTTGCGGAAATACATCAAATAATGAATGTGTTATATTTAACCACATAAATATTTTTCTTTTAAGACATTTCAAAAAAAGAATACTTATTACACATCGCTGTCAGGTATAAACCTGCCCTCAGCCTAATCACACAGTGACATATTCACAAAATAACTCTCTGCATGTCTGACTTTTTATATATAGTCCATAATATATGCATTTAAATAAACAGGAATATTAACCTACAGAAGGCCCTTGGAGAAGGGAATCAAAGTGCGCACAACTCAGTATTCATAGAATGCCAGCATATTGCTAGTGTAAATATATTTTCCACAAGCATTAGACGGATAAATAATTCTTAATGTTCTGCAAATAGATGTGCAGGCCCAGCTGAGGTGAATGCCGGAATGAGTTGGAGTTAACTGATATTATTAAGACTACACATGAATTCTGAAGTATTGTTAGCATTTTATTATTAATATGAATGTGCGGGCCGAAATTGCTTTTTTGCTCATAAGTCAGAAACTGGGTTAGGAAATAAAATAGATTGGTGGCACCTTAACTGTGACAGGGTTTTTAAGGGGAGTTCATGGTTAGGAATCACAAGGAAATAAGGACAATTACTAGAGTTGAAACTGATGGGGGGGCAGGTGTTTTGTGATAATGGCAAATTCAAATTTTTTTAATATATAATAATAAGAGGTCTGGAGGTTAGTGTCATTGAAAAATGCTTTATTCCTTATGCTTTATTCCTTGAACATTATTTTTTTGTAATTCAAAGGGGTTTTCTAATTTTTTTAAAATAGTAATCTACTGTATTTTTTTCCGCACTCAAATACAGCAGGTGCAAAGAGGACAACACAATAGTGAGACAGATAGAAATAATGAAAGGTCTACATTAAGTCTAAGTCATGTGCTGCTCACCTGAGTAGAAGTAGGGGCAAGATTCACACTGTGTGATTTCAATGCCTGTGCACTGTTTACTTTATGGTAATAGGCAGGATGTAAGGGACCTTGCACAGCAGTAACAGACAACATGGCTCCTGCCTTCTTCTGACAACCCCATGATACCACTGGGGCCACCAAACCACTGAAGCACCTCTGGATTTGGGGGGGGGGGGGAATGATTTGAGATGATGGGGGTGTTTCAACCAACTGGATAATCCCCTAAACCTTGGGATATATTTACTAAGGTATGGGTTTATAGTAGTAGAGTTGTTTGACCAGTTGTAGATATACCCCTACAGTATATCTCTGTTAATTTGCATGAAAATCTGACCTCGTTCGGACCATCCTGTAACAAACTACCCCCATTTTTATGCATTGCATTCATTTCAACCCACAAGCCACTGGGGTATGTAAACAGAACAATAGTGTACTTTCACATGTATGCAGAGTCTTACACATCTAGATATGCAGGCGTCTCTCTATTCTATATCTGACAAGGTACTGATCACATTACTGGTGTCCTTAAGGTAGGATGGTAGTTGAACAACATAATGATGGAGAAAGATATCAATATATTAAGACAAATAGATTTTAGTGAGTCAATGCCAGCAATAATTGGTCTTCCTGGTGGATTGAGGAGTGATTTATTAAGTTTTGACAAAAACTAGAAGATAGATGTTACTGGAATGGATGTGATTAGATACTGAAATTGCTCTATTTCAAGTACATTTTTATGAAGGTAATGAACTAAGACAGTCCTGAGTTCTTCAACAAATTCAGTGCTTGGGTCATATGAAAGTTTCTTATAGGACAATACATTATTGAGAAGTTGGAGTGTCCCCTCCCCCACCGCCTTATCTGCTTGTTTGATAATGATGTTTGGATTTTTCTGTAAATGTTTCAAAACTTCTTTTTCTGCTTTCTTTAGATTGGAATATTTCTGAAGTTGTTTACCTTCCTCAGATAGGTCTTTATTCATGAAATTGTAGACTACATTGATGTGATTCCCCTTAGATTCTAAAGGATAGAACTTGGATTTTCTTTAGAATCCTGATTTGATTGGTGGACTAAATATGTTTCAGCTTCTTTTTTTGCGAAATGTCTTCTTAACGTCAGTAAGCTTGTGAATTTGTTTAAGTCAATGAAGTTCTAAAAAATGTTATTTGTTTGGTAGGGGTGAATTTTAATCCTTTGCTTAGTAATGAAATTTCTGCTGTTTAGAGGATGGATAGGTATTTGAGGTACCTTCTTTTGTTGTTTCTTCCTGCCACCACCGAGTACCTCTTCTTCTGGAGGCTTCTTTTCATATTTGATGGGGCCTTGACTCTTTCATTGAAGAACGTTTTCTTTGTGGAATGTTGATTGTCAACATTTGGGTCCAGGGTTAAAATATCAGATGGCTACACCCATAATGGGGTTTATCAAGTTTAAGATTTCAGAGAATTATACAATCTGGAAGTCTGCTTTAGAAATGCATTTGAAGCATGAAAGATTGTGAAAGGTTACAATACAGCCTGGTGCAGATCGAAGCCCAGATGATATAGAGAGGGCCATGGGCACTATCAGTTTAAGTGTGGAGCAGCATATGTACTCTGTTATATAATGGAAGAAGTCAGTTAAAGAATGTGGATAGCACTACAGGCAGCATACCAAGATGGAGGCTTCATAAGGAGAATAAATGTATTATTGTATTTATTATTGTATAACACAAAATTGAGTGAATGAAGCAGCATGAGTAATTATATAGATAAAATTATGTCTGTAACTCAGCAACTAACATCAGCTGGAGTACAAATAGATTATGAATAGATCGCTACAGCAATGGTACTTCACATATGAGTTTGTCTTCCTAGTTGTGACATTGGAAGAAAACATAGCAAAGAAAAGCACAGACTTAGGGAACTAGGAGTAGAAAAGGTATACATTCAGAGGCAGAAAAATGAACAACCATTTCCAATGTGTACAAAATTAGTAGTTTGAACCATCTCAGATGAGGCAGAAATCGGATCTTGTTCTGTACTTTTAATTTGATCATTTTTTTCCCATTTGCATATTTAACATCGGCTGAGAAGCTCACACTTTCAAGAAGACCAAACAACAAGAGAGATTTGTAGAAGATTTCTAGAAGGGAAATATAACTGAGCAAGTAATAAGCAGATGAGAGAAAATGGGTAGGGCACTGGTAATGTGTGAAGACTGTTTGATATAACTAGGTGTGGTCTTAAGGTCTTAGTGGGACATTTTATGGAGGGAAGGGTAGAAATAGTCTAAGACAGAAAATTTGCAGCATAGCTGATTTTGAAGAAGCGCTGGCCCAAATGAGGAGTTACTTCTGATAACAATTTAATACTGAAAAGAGAGTGAGTGTCTTTACAACCAGACCAAACACGATGCAGTCAGTCAAGGTCTCCTGGACTTCTTCACCCCTTCCTGCAGTCTCTGTGCTGCACGTGGAGCTCCATTCTTAGTGCACTTCAGGAACACTAGCAGAGCATAACATGTATTCAGCAGGGAGGTATCCTGTAATCAGCTGTGGCATGAGTAATGGGAGGAATGCAAATCTTTGTGGATTGCGATCAGATGAGGAGGGAGTCAGGAGATATTCAAGTGAACAAGGTATTCAGTATTGGAACTTTGAGGTGGTTAAATCAGAGAACAGCTGCAGTGTTATATTTGGCCTCCAGCAATGAAGTGGAGGGTGGAGGCAGTGCAGAGAAAACTCATGGTACCCAGTCATATTTATGAAATGTTTTAAATGAGAGTTTGGAGACTACCCCAAACAGAGGGTTGATTAAAAGATTTGGAAATATTTAACTTACTCTCATTAGAATGATTTTATTTGGACCAAATGGGATGAGACAAGAGCAGTAGATAGAGAAATATATTAGCCATTATGAAATTATTCCACTGTCATTTGGGACTTAGTCCCATGCTTTTGGGAATTTGGCTAGCGTGAATCAGGAAATGAGGCCAAAATACTACTCAGTTCTTTTGGACATATGTTTATTTCAATTACCTTCTGAGGAAACTGACAGCCAGCTACGTCGGAGAAACGCGTAAAGGTGATAGCCACTTCACCCACCTTGTTACCAGCTTTCAATACTGGCATTGCCACTGTGGTGATTACCTGTGCTGCGGACAGCTGCTTCATCCCAGCTTTGGGATCCACCTCCTTGCAGATCACCTTTCTTGTTGCCGGCTGCTCTGTCCCAGTCAGGGACGAATCATCTGCAGACCGCCTGTGCTGCTTGCGGCTGCGCTGCCCCAGTCTGGGATTCACCGTCTTCTACATCGCTGCCTCAGCCCTTGTGCTATAGGGTCTGGCAGCGTCTCCCTGCATTCCACGGCTACAAGTGCACCGTTTGGAGTTCAAAGGACGGGAGGCACAAAAATGCTAGCGGTGAGATATTTTATGTACCAATCACGGGGGCTGTGACTGCTCTACATGGATAAGGAGGATCATTAAATCATATCCAGCAGAGTGTCAAGCTCTACTTCAGCACATATCTCCACTACATTTAAAAGGCCAGTACCCTTAATAAGGTATATCCACATTTATTCTTCAATACAGGGAGCCATTCATTGGTCCGGGACATTTATTTACATCTTTGTCCATGTAAGAATCTTTGGACATCTATAAATACGTTTAAATTGGGACTGGTCATGGACATAAGTCTACTGGTTTATAATGGTTCAAGTGATGTGATGTGGTTTTATTATTATAACAAATTTTGATCTATTTACCAATTGGACTTTTTAATCATAATAAATTATTTTTATATTATATTATATTATTTTCGCGCTCTCTTATATAGTCGAGTCTATATATTCATTTTATTTATCTTTTCAGTTGTTTCAGATCACTGTGTGAGAGCTGCAAAAATAAATATATTAGTGTGGTTATTCTATATCTATAGCGCCTGTACTGAATTTTCCTAATTGGCTTATTTGGTATATGTTTAATTTCTAGATACAACTGATCAGGTTGTGGTGGAGGTCACCCATGTGTTTGAAAAGGAATGCCATTGTACAGTAGTTCAGTTATAACATGGGCTGTACATGTGCCTTTATGCTATACTTGAAAGTGGCTATTTACTGCTATGTTATTTGTTTACTCTGGATCAGACCCAGTGCAAAACCTAGTTTACATTGCAGCGAACTCCTATGTATTCTGGGCATTGTGTGAAGCACTGGTCAAACCAAAAGGGAGGTACTGTAGTAGGCATTACCAAATAGTTAGACATCATATAGCAAGTGATATGGAAAACTTAGTGGGATGGTATTTTGCTACATTATAACAGATAGTAATCAAAGCAGAAAAAGATGATTTAGAATTGAGGCTTATAAGGGAGTTAATAAGAAAGAAGGATGCAGGAGGACCTGTCAAGGTAATCGGTGCTAACTGCCAATCATCTCACAGTATAGTGTTGGGAACTATAATGGTATATGGTGAGAGGACAAAATGTATCAAAATTATGATGGAAAATTTGTAACCCATCAAGGAGTCATGGTGGTCAACACTCAGTAAGAGACTGTTGATACAGGGTTTTTTTTTTAAAGTAAGGGATGCATCTAGATTACTTTACCTGCATTGAACATGCTAAGGGAATTGAGGCCTGCTGAATATTCCTGAATAGAGACCTGGGACCAACTGTAATAGAGTGAGAGTTTCAGAAAGTGAGAGATTTGGTAAGGTTTTGCAGTTTTTTTTAAAGTGCCAATCATTTACACTGCAAAACCACGTTGATCTTGCAGTGTAGATGATTGCCACTTTTAAAAAAAACTTCAAAACCTTACCAAATCGCTCACTTTCTGAAACTCTCACTCTATTACATTTGGCCCCTGATCTGTCAGTGCCACATACAAATGGAGTTTGTAACTTCATTGGATTTATTCTTGGTCATAACTTCTTCAAATTTCAGGATACTTTCTATATACAAATGTGTGGGACAATAATGGGGACAATATTTGCACCCAGCTTTTCCAATTGTCTGATAAGTAGCTGGGAAGAAGACCATATCTATTCCAGCAATCCCTATTGCAGTCATTTGATACTATGCACATGTTATATACAGTAGATGGCATCTTGATAATTTTGGAGGAAGGTGAAGAAGTCTTTGACAAATTCTTCCAATACATCTCAGCGAATGATTATAACCTGCAATTCATGTATCATATCAACAAAGACAAAATGAGTTTCTGGACTTAACTCTGCCAGGGAATGGGAAACACATCAAGACCTGCAACTGCAAAAAATTGAAAGACAAATTTCCCTTACAATTCTATCAAATGAAACGCTACTGCAGTACTGAACAGGATTGCGACAAACAACTGGTCACTTATGCTGAAAGGTTCAGAGAGAGATAGTACCCAGAAACAGTTGTAAAGAAAACACTGGAGAAAATTAAAACAAATGGATAGAGCTGAACTACTCAACAAAAGACCTCAAAAGAAGGAAGATCATTTCCACCCATAAATTACCACATAGAAAGGTCAAGAAAATCTGATCAAGAAGTCATTAAACAAACACTGGAATGTCCTACTGATGGACCCCATCTTGAGGGAGTCCTTCTTCCTCGGCCTAAGATTGTGTTTAGGAAGACCAAGAATTGAAAAGACATTTTTAAGGTGGCATTTGTAATGTCTGCAAGTTTATTTGCCCTAATAGGAAGACATTTTTCAACTATAACAACTCTAAAGGATATCTCATTACGGACTTTGTCAATTGTAATTCCTTGATGGTGATTTATGTACTCAAATGCATGTGCATTCTCAAATACGTACGTAAAACCAAAAGAGTTTTAAAATACACATACAAGAACATGTCCGCAACATAAAAAAATAAAGTTGAAAATCATGTGGTATCAAAACATTTCCTAGAGCGACATAATTCCAACCCAGAAGATCTTACATTTAAGGCTATCAAACTGGTTAAATGTGTAGAAAGAAGAGGTGACATATTAAGCAAACTCTCCAAAAAGGAAGATGTTCTGGATTTACAAACCTCAAACAATGTCCCCCTTACGTTTTAATTAAGGTTTTAAAATTGTTATAATACTTAATACATTTTTCTACATCTTTCACTAACTAAATGTCCATATTACTAATATTTTATATATTCTCACATTTTCAGTCTCAACACTGAGGAACAAGTCACTTTTCTAGATGGAGGTGCATGTCATTTTAATTCTAAATATATATATATATATATATATATATACACACAGTATATCTATATATATATATATATATTTTAAATAATATTAACATTTTCAGCATTATTCATAGAGATGAGTGTTATTACGAGAGATTATTCAGTATTACTACTAGAGATTCTCAGAGAACCGAACCCCCCCCCCCCCCCTGAACATCACGCTCTGAGCCCGAATCCGAGTCCGGCTCGTGACTTCCCACCAGACCCGGAAACCAGAACGAGGTAGAATATCATCATCCCACTGCCGGATTCTTGCAGGTTTTTTATTCCATTTAAACAGCCACTCGTCGCTGCCATTTTCACTCTGGACTTGGAGAGTGAGGGAGACAGACCTCTGTCTCTCTGTGGGTGGTGTTGTCAGGTGGAATCAGTGTGTGCTCTGTATGGGTGCTGCTGCTTTCACTGTGGTGAAATTGTGCTGTTAAGGGTGCTGTCCTGGCTGTCACTAGTGTTTCATGTGCTATTAGGGGTGCTGCAGCTATAAATGGGTGTTGTTGCTGTCCTGGCTGTCACTATGTTGTACAGAAGGCAGAGGCATTGTCCTCCTGTATGCTGTAAAAATTCAGGGGTGCTGCTTTTAAAATATTACACTGGCCCTGTTTGCTGTCGAAAGTCAGGGGTGCAGTTGTTACAATAAAAGCACACTGGCCCTGTATGCTGTAAATATTCAGGGCTGCAGTTTTTAAAATAAAAGTACACTGGCCTTGTATGCTTTAAAAATTCAGGGCCACAGTTGTTAAAATAAAAGTACACTGGCCCTGTATGCTGTAAAAATTCAGGGCTGCAGTTGTTAAAATAAAAGCACACTGGTCCTGTAGCTGTAAAAATACAGGTGTGCTGCTGTTAAAACATTACACTGGCCCTGTATGCTGTAAAAATTCAGGGGTTCAGGTGTTAAAATTAAAACACACTGGTCCTGTATGCTGTAAAAATTCAGGGCTGCAGTTGTTAAAATAAAAGTACACTGGTACTGTATGCTGTAAAAATTCAGGACTGCAGTTGTTAAAATAAAAGTACACTGGCCCTGTATGCTGTAAAAATTCATGGGTGCTGCCCGAGTCTTGTATGCTGTAAAAATTCAGGGGTGCTTCTGTTGTTAAAATAAAAGCACACTTGTCCTGTATGCTGTAAAAATACAGGGGTGCTGCTGTTAAAATATTACACTGGTCCTGTATGCTGTAAACATTCAGAGGTGCTGTTGGTAAAATAAAGCACACTGGTCCTGTATGCTGTGAAATTAAAGGGGTGCTGGCCCAGTCTTGTATGCTGTAAAAATTCAGGGATGCTGTTGTTAAAATAAAAGCACATTGGTCCTGTATGCTGTAAGAATACAGGGGTGCTTTGAAAATAAAGGGGGCCTGTTCTGTGTGCTGTAATAATAAAGGGGTGCTGTCCTGTGTAATGGAGAAAAGCAATTTGTAGGAAAAAATAGTGGAAGATCAGGAACCACTTCCAATTCCTAGTACTAGTGCTTAAGCTGCTGCTGCCACCAGTCATGACATTGACGATGCAATTCCATTAGTGTCGTCTGCTAAGGCTGAAGCACAATGTCATAGAGGGCATGTAAAATTCAAGAAGCAAAAATTAATAATCAGAAAAAAAAAGAAATCATCTGATGAGAAATGTAAAATTGGCAGTATGCCATTCACGACACAAAGTGGCAAGGATAGGCAAAGGCCTTGGCCTATGTTCATGACTGGTGGCTCAGCTTCTCATGAGGATGGAAGCCCTCCTCCCTCTTGAAAAATGTAAACAATTAAGCTTGTTAAAGCACAGGAAGAAACAACTGTATGTGCAGAGATATCACAAATCCCCAAGGAGAATCCAAGTGTGTCCGCGGTTGCAATGTTTAATCATGACCTTCCAAAGACTGTATGGAAATAGGAGGCTCCTACCACCATTTGCACGGCCCCTATAAGTGCTGGGAAAAGCACCGCCAGTCCAGTTGCTGATACTGAGATTGAGGATGTCACTGTAGATGTACACCAGGATGAGGAGGATATTGGTGTAGCTGGCGCTGAGGAGGAAGTTAACGAGGAGGATTCTGATGGTAATGTGGTTTGTTTGAATAAGGCAACAGTGGAGACAGTTTTTGTCCATGGGATGAGAAAGCCCATTGTCATGCCTGGGCAAAATACCAGAAAAGCCACCTCTTCGGTATGGAATTATTTGTCCACAAATCCGGACAACAGGTGTCAAGCCGTGTATTGCCTTTGTTAAACCATAATAAATAGGGTTAAGGACGTTAACCACCTAGGAATATCCTCCCTTATAAGTACCTGCATTCATAAAACATCATTGTCAAGTTCAGAAACTTTGGATAAGAGCATAAGCAGTCCACTGACACCTAAATCCCTTCTTCCTCTTGTACCCAAGCTCCTGCAAGCCACACCACAAACTCCTCAACATCAACTTCCTCCTCAGCCTGGAACGTCAGTAGTAAGCGCCTTGAGTCCTATCGGAGAAAGAGCGCTATATAAATAAAATAATAATAATAATTATTATTATTAGTCCTGCCGGCAATGTCACTGGCAAGACTGAGAGTTCGCTCCAAACCGGGATTCCTCCGGAGGATCCTTGAGTGGTACGCCTACTGCTGCTGTTGCTGCCGCTGCTGTTGTTGCTGCTGGGAGTCGATCGCCATACCAGAGGGGAAGTCGGAAGGCCACTTGTACTACTTCAAGTAAGCAATTGACTGTCCAACAGTCCTTTGCCAGGAAGTTGAAATATGACAGCAGTCACCTTGTTGCAAAGCAGATTACTGAGACCATAACAACTATGCTGGTGTTAGACGTGCGTCCGGTATCCGCCTTTAGTGCAGTGGGATTTAGACAGTTGATGGATGTACTGTGTCCCTGGTACCGAATCCCGTCTATATTCCACTTCACTAGGCAAGTGATTCCCGGACTGTACATTAAGAAACATGTCCTCAGTGTCCTGAAAAATGCAGTTGTACCCACTGTCCACTTAACCACGGACATGTGGACAAGTGGAGCAGGGCAAACTAAGGACTACATGACTGTGACAGCCCACTGGGTAGATGTATTGCCTCACGCAGCAACACCAGCAGCGGCACCAGTAGCAGCATCTCACAAATGGCAACTCGTTCCTAGGCAGGCTACGCTGTGTATCACCGGTTTCCCTAAGAGTCACACTGCCTACAACCTCTTACAGAAACTGACGGACATCATCGCACAATGGCTTACCCCACTTAGACTCTCCTGGGGATTTGTGATATCTGACAACGCCACCAATATTGTGCATGCATTACATCTGGGCAAATTCCAGCACATCCCATGTTTTGCACATACAATTAATTTGGTGGTGCAGAATTTTTGGAAAAATGACAGGGACGTGCAGGAGATGCTGTCAGTGGCCCTTAAAATTGCGAGCCACTTTTTGACATTCAGCAACTGCGTGCCAAAGACTGGAGAACCAGCAAACACTCCTGAACCTGCCCTGCCATCACCTGAAGAAGAGGTGGTAACGAGGTGGAATTCAACACTCTATATGCTTCAGAGGATGGAGGAGCAGAAAAAAAGGCCATTCAAGCCTATACATCCACCTACGATATAGGCAAAGGAGGTGGAATGCACCTGACTCAAGTGCAGTGGAGAATTATTTCCGTGTTGTGCAAGGTTATCCACCCTTCGAACTTGCCACACGTGAAGTCAGTTCAGATGTTGCCAGCTTCAGTCAGGTCATTCCCCTCACCAGGCTTTTGCAGAAGCAGTTGGAGAAATTGAAGGAGGAGCTAAGTTGGAGCGATTCCACTAAGTATGTGGGACTTGTGGATGGAGGCCTTCATTTGCTTTGCCAGGATTCAAGGGTAGTCAATCTGTTGAAATCAGAGCCCTACATTTTGGCCACCTTGTTCGATCCTACTGTAGGTTTAAAGCCTACGTTGCATTTCTCTTTCCATCAGACACAAGTCTGCAGAGTTGCAAAGACCTGCTGGTGAGAAAATTGTCAAGTCAAGCGGAACATGACGCTCCTCCTTCATTTTCTTCCGCAACTGGGGCTGCGAGGAAAAGGATAAAATTTCCTAGCCCACCCTCTGGTGATGATGCAGGGTAGTCAGGAGCAAGTGTTGACATCTGGTCTGGACTGAAGGAGCTGCCAACAATTACTGACATGTCTACTGTCACTGCATATGATGCTGTCACCATTAAAAGAATGGTGGAGGATTATATGGGTGACAGCATCCAAGTAGGCATGTCATACAGTCTGTATATATACTGGCAGGAAAAGGAGGCAATTTGGAGGCCCTTGCACAAACTGGCTTTATTGTACCCAAGTTTCCCCCCCTCCAGTGTGTACTCCGAAAGAGTGTTTAGTGCAGCCAGTAACCTTGTCAGCGATCGGCGTAGGAGATTACTTCCACAAAATGTGGAGTAGATGGTGTTCATCAACATGAATTAAAAATTCCTCCACAAAGACCTGTACCTGCAATTGCCTCCAGAAAGTACATAGGGACCTGTGATGGTGGATTCCAGTGAGGACAAATTAATACTCTGTGAGGATGAGGATGTACACACTGAAAGGGGTGAGGAATCAGAGGATGAGGACGACATCTTGCCTCTGTAGAGCCAGTTTGTGCAAGGAGAGATTAATTGCTTCTTTTTTGGTGGGGGCCCAAACAAAGCAATCATTTCAGTCACAGTTATGTGGCAGACCCTGACACTGAAATGATTGGTTTGTTAAAGTGTGCATGTCCTGTTTATACAACATAAGGGTGGGTGGGAGGGCCCAAGGACAATTCCATCTTGCACCTCTTTTTTTCCTTTGCATGATGTGCTCTTTGGGGCCAAGTTTTTAAAACTGACATCCTGTCTGCTACTGCAATGCCACTCCTAGATGGGCCAGGTGTTTGTGCCGCCCACTTGTGTTGCTTATCTTAGTCGTCCAGCGACCTTGGTGCAACCTTTTGGCCTAAAACACAATATTGTGAGGTGTGAGGTGTTCAGAATAGATTGGAAATTAATGGAAATTAATGCGATTGAGGTTAATAATACCGTAGGATCAAGATTACTCCCAAATTCTCCCAAAATGTGATTTTAGCTGTTTTTATGTTTTTTATTTTTTTTAAATCATCCAGATCCAAAACCCAAAAGGGTGGTTTTGACAAAACCAATCCAGATCCAATACACAAGCAGAGATCCAGATCCAAAACACAGAACACGAAAATTGTCCACCGCACATCTCTGATTATTACGGATGCATAAGTCACTTGTTTATATTGAGATGCATGTGACTTTAATTAGATATTTTTTATCTTCTTAATATATATACTTCACTAAAGTCACTAAAATTTCATTTTAGAACACTGTGTAATATGATGCTTGTACTTTCAGTATCCTACAATGGAACGATGGACCATTATACTGGTTATTATAAACTTATGTCTATTCCACAATGGCTGTCTAGACTGCTAGTTTAAGGATCCTTCAACAAAATGGCTGTAATACAGGTCAAAGGAGAATCAAGATGGCCACTGTGCGTTCCACTGAACCAGAAACCTTAAATTTAATACGGCCCGCAATGCTACATTACTAATACACTGTTTCCCTTTATATATGTTTATGTTGTCAAGAATGCTGTTCCCCCTGTGATTAGTCCCACTCCTTCTTATCCCGCTAGCGGCAAATTGCAGATCCAGAAAATCACCAGGGCGTAGCTGACGCCAGTAACCAAGATGGCGATGTGTTCCTCCAGGTGCGTTCCACTGTCAGAACAAACAGTGTTGTGTCCCACCACTGTCTTTTCTGGGGGGGAATTGCCCTGTAAAATACTCTTTTCACTACTGAATGTTGGATATAAATGTTTTGGTATTTGTGCTGCTACTGCACATATTTTTAGATACTTCTCTATGTGCTCTTGTTGATTTTTGTGGATTCTCAGCTTTTTGGCTACAGAATGTGATATCACAATGTTAAGCTAGGTGTGGCCTCCATCCTTAATGGTTATGTAGGTATAAATATTGTTCCCTAAACCACTCTCCCTGTTCAGTGTCGGACTGGAGAATGAAGGGACCACCGGGGGAATGCTGTTGTAGGGGCCCATGCTTAAGGGTGTGGCCGGCCACCACAGAGATTTGGCTAACCATTACAGAGAACATGTTCTGTGCCCCTTGGTAAATATATAATAAACCATGTTCTTATGAAGTATAATGTAATATATGTATAATGCATAATTCATGTGCACTAGGATAGAGACTGGAACCTGATCCCTAGAGGAGGAGGAAGGCCCACAGGCAGTGGGGCCTACCGGTGGTTTCCCCTGTTCCCCTGTGTGCCAATCCGACTCTGTGAACCCTATCCCCTTGATAAAGTCTTGCTGCCAAAGACAAAACACGTTGGAATTGCTGTACCTGGACTTCCCTCAATGGACAGATAAGCTCAATTATTGTTTTATCTTGTACGTGTGGTTTTTTTTTTTTTTTTACCATTTGTTTGTCTCTGCGGAATTTAAACCTTTTATTATCCCCAATTGTGGATGCTTAATTATGGGACTAGCTTATTCCTAAAAAAGGTCATCTACAGTTTTGTTTTATAATAAGCTTGCAGTGTTAAAATATGGTACACTCTATAATGCATTTCTTTTTTTACTGTATATGTCATATTTCATAACTTTAATGGTGGTCATCGACCGAAGATATCATTACCCGATAAGTAGTGTCTTAATTATCAGTCACCGCTTTATGTCACCATTTGGATGTTACAAGTGTGTCCTCACACATCTTTGCTATCTTCGTGGCATTACCGCGATGCGTACACATCCAGGCATAGTGTACCTTTGCCGTTCTATGGTTATGCTACTATTTGCGGGAGCATACGCACGCTGCAGTGAATGTCGCAGACAAAAACTACTGCTCCAATTGGGTATTGGGAACTTTGATTCCTGCTACCCATTCTAACTAACTCCCACTGCGTCCCCTTCTTATGCAGGGCACCGGGAGCATCGCTCCCCGCTGCCTGCAACCACGCACATTTCCCTGTACTAAGCAGCAGGAGCGTGCCAGGAATTACAGCCTGTGATGCATACGCATTGCAGACTACGGTGGGTCTATTTACTAGGCCTATGTTCTTGGCTAGTGGTTCAACTTCACATGAGGATGGAAGCACTCATCCTCCCGTTAGAAAAATGAAAAGAGTTAAGCTGGCATAAGCACAGCAAAGAACTGTGCATTATTCTAAATCACAAATCCCCAAGGAGAGTCCAATTGTGTCGGTTGCGATGCCTGACCTTCCCAACACTGGATGGGAAGAGGTGGCTCCTTCCACCATTTGCACGCCCCCTGCAAGTGCTGGAAGGAGCACCCACAGTCCAGTTCCTGATCTTCAAATTGAAGATGTCACTATTGAAGTACACCAGGATGAGGATATGGGTGTTGCTGGCGCTGAGGAGGAAATTGACAAGGAGGATTCTGATGGTGAGGTGGTTTGTTTAAGTCAGGCACCCGGGGAGACACCTGTTGTCCGTGGGATGAATATGGACATTGACATACCTGGTCAAAATACAAAAAAAATCACCTCTTCGGTGTGGAATTATTTTAACAGAAATGCGGACAAAAGGTGTCAAGCTGTTTGTTGCCTTTGTCAAGCTGTAATAAGTAGGGGTAAGGACGTTAACCACCTAGGAACATCCTCCCTTATACGTCACCTGGAGCGCATTCATCAGAAGTCATTGACAAGTTCAAAAACTTTGGGTGACAGCGGAAGCAGTCTACTGACAACTAAATCCCTTCTTCATCTTGTACCCAAGCTGCTGCAAACCACCCCACCAACTCCCTCAATGTCAATTTCCTCCTTAGACAGGAACGCCAATAGTCCTGCAGGCCATGTCACTGGCAAGACTGATGAGTCCTCTCCTAAATGGGATTCCTCCGATGGATCTGTGAGTGGAACGCCTACTGCTGCTGTTGTTACTGCTGGCGCTGCTGTTGTTGCTGCTGGGAGCCGATCGTCATCCCAGAGGGGAAGTCGGAAGACCACTTGTACTACTTCCAGTAAGCAATTGACTGTCCAACAATCCTTTGCGAGGAAGATGAAATATCACAGCAGTCATCCTGTTGCAAAGCAGATAACTCAAGCCTTGACAACTATGTTGGTGTTAGACGTGCATCCGTTAGTTCACAGGGACTTAGAGAATTTCTTGAGGTAGTGTGTCCCCGGTACCAAATACCATCTAGGTTCCACTTCTCTAGGCATGCGATACCGAGAATGTACACAGACATCAGAAAAAGAGTCACCAGTGTCCTAAAAAATGCAGTTGTACACAGTGTCCACTTAACCACGGGCATGTGGACAAGTGGAGCAGGGCAGACTAAGGACTCTATGACTGTGACAGCCCACTGGGTAGAAGTATTGCATCCCGCAGCAACAATAGCAGCAGCAGCAGCACCAGTAGCAGCATCTCGCAAACGCCAACTCGTTCCTAGGCAGGCTACGCTTTGTATCACCGCTTTCTATAAGAGGCACACAGCTGACAACCTATTACGGAAAATGAGGAACATCATCGCAGAATGGCTTACCCCAATTGGACTCTCCTGGGGATTTGCGACATCGGACAACGCCACCAATATTGTGCGTGCATTACATGTGGGAAAATTCCAGCACGTCCCATGTTTTGCACATACAATGAATTTGGTGGTGCAAAACTTTATAAAAAACGACAGGGGCATAATGGAGATGCTGTCAGTGGCCCGAAGAATTCCACATGATAACAGAATTCAGAGATCTTCGTTACACATATTTGCGCAAATGTGTGAATAAGCCCCAAAGCCGCATCAAGGCGTCTCTGTATATTTGGGGTCCCTAGCGCTATATCTAGGTGCAGGGTGTGGCACCCCAAAACACCAGCTTAAGCCAGAAAGCCCAGCGTAGCATACCAGTGAAAAAACTATAGTGTTAATAAATTAGTATTTAGGAAGCCGAAGCTATAGAGAAAGTGATACAAAATGAAATGCAATTAAAATAGAGAAATAGTGTTAAGAAATTAATAAGTGAAAAGTGTTAATAGAATGTAAAGGTATGCCACACTAAGGCCATCCAGCTCAGCCAGTCCAGAGGCACCACACCTCACACCTCCATTACCCCAATCTGGGTCTAAGATTAACCAGCAAGGAGCCACATGATAATGGCTCCTTACTACAATATGTCTAAGCTAAGAGCTACCTACCTTGGAGCAACCCCATAATGCTCCTTGTGGCATGTCAGGGCCTGCACCTCCTCCTAATGCAGGAACCTCTCTGCCTCTCACAACAAACATATATATTGGTAGATGCTCAATTAGCTTAGTGATATCATTCAGGTGCTCGAAAGGGAGGGGTATTTCTAAGCAAGAAAAAAAGGCATTTGTTTCCCCCAGCACCCTGAATGATAACCGTAACCAGATATAAATTCCACATGATAACAGAATTCAGAGATCTTCGTTACACATATTTGTGCAAATGTGTGAATAAGCCCCAAAGCCGCATCAAGGCGTCTCTGTATATTTGGGGTCCCTAGCGCTATATCTAGGTGCAGGGTGTGGCACCCCAAAACACCAGCTTAAGCCAGAAAGCCCAGCGTAGCATACCAGTGAAAATACTATAGTGTTAATAAATTAGTATTTAGGAAGCCGAAGCTATAGAGAAAGTGATACAAAATGAAATGCAATTAAAATAGAGAAATAGTGTTAAAAAATGAATAAGTGAAAAGTGTTAATAGAATGTAAAGGTATGCCACACTAAGGCCATCCAGCTCAGCCAGTCCAGAGGCACCACACCTCACACCTCCATTACCCCAAATATACAGAGACGCCTTGATGCGGCTTTGGGGCTTATTCACACATTTGCGCAAATATGTGTAACGAAGATCTCTGAATTCTGTTATCATGTGGAATTTATATCTGGTTACGGTTATCATTCAGGGTGCTGGGGGAAACAAATGCCTTTTTTTCTTGCTTAGAAATACCCCTCCCTTTCGAGCACCTGAATGATATCAGTAAGCTAATTGAGCATCTACCAATATATATGTTTGTTGTGAGAGGCAGAGAGGTTCCTGCATTAGGAGGAGGTGCAGGCCCTGACATGCCACAAGGAGCATTATGGGGTTGCTCCAAGGTAGGTAGCTCTTAGCTTAGACATATTGTAGTAAGGAGCCATTATCATGTGGCTCCTTGCTGGTTAATCTTAGACCCAGATTGGGGTAATGGAGGTGTGAGGTGTGGTGCCTCTGGACTGGCTGAGCTGGATGGCCTTAGTGTGGCATACCTTTACATTCTATTAACACTTTTCACTTATTAATTTCTTAACACTATTTCTCTATTTTAATTGCATTTAATTTTGTATCACTTTCTCTATAGCTTCGGCTTCCTAAATACTAATTTATTAACACTATAGTTTTTTCACTGGTATGCTACGCTGGGCTTTCTGGCTTAAGCTGGTGTTTTGGGGTGCCACACCCTGCACCTAGATATAGCGCTAGGGACCCCAAATATACAGAGACGCCTTGATGCGGCTTTGGGGCTTATTCACACATTTGCGCAAATATGTGTAACGAAGATCTCTGAATTCTGTTATCATGTGGAATTTATATCTGGTTACGGTTATCATTCAGGGTGCTGGGGGAAACAAATGCCTTTTTTTCTTGCTTAGAAATACCCCTCTCTTTCGAGCACCTGAATGATATCACTAAGCTAATTGAGCATCTACCAATATATATGTTTGTTGTGAGAGGCAGAGAGGTTCCTGCATTAAGAGGAGGTGCAGGCCCTGACATGCCACAAGGAGCATTATGGGATTGCTCCAAGGTAGTTAGCTCTTAGCTTAGACATATTGTAGTAAGGAGCCATTATCATGTGGCTCCTTGCTGGTTAATCTTAGACCCAGATTGGGGTAATGGAGGTGTGAGGTGTGGTGCCTCTGGACTGGCTGAGCTGGATGGCCTTAGTGTGGCATACCTTTACATTCTATTAACACTTTTCACTTATTAATTTCTTAACACTATTTCTCTATTTTAATTGCATTTCATTTTGTATCACTTTCTCTATAGCTTCGGCTTCCTAAATACTAATTTATTAACACTATAGTTTTTTCACTGGTATGCTACGCTGGGCTTTCTGGCTTAAGCTGGTGTTTTGGGGTGCCACACCCTGCACCTAGATATAGCGCTAGGGACCCCAAATATACAGAGACGCCTTGATGTGGCTTTGGGGCTTATTCACACATTTGCGCAAATATGTGTAACGAAGATCTCTGAATTCTGTTATCATGTGGAATTTATATCTGGCTACGGTTATCATTCAGGGTGCTGGGGGAAACAAATGCCTTTTTTCTTGCTTAGAAATACCCCTCCCTTTCGAGCACCTGAATGATATCACTAAGCTAATTGAGCATCTACCAATATATATGTTTGTTGTGAGAGGCAGAGAGGTTCCTGCATTAGGAGGAGGTGCAGGCCCTGACATGCCACAAGGAGCATTATGGGGTTGCTCCAAGGTAGGTAGCTCTTAGCTTAGACATATTGTAGTAAGGAGCCATTATCATGTGGCTCCTTGCTGGTTAATCTTAGACCCAGATTGGGATAATGGAGATGTGAGGTGTGGTGCCTCTGGACTGGCAGAGCTGGATGGCGTTAGTGTGGCATACCTTTACATTCTATTAACACTTTTCACTTATTAATTTCTTAACACTATTTCTCTAGTTTAATTGCATTTCATTTTGTATCATTTTCTCTATAGCTTTGGCTTCCTAAATACTAATTTATTAACACTATAGTTTTTTCACTGGTATGCTATGCTGGGCTTTCTGGCTTAAGCTGGTGTTTTGGGGTGCCACACCCTGCACCTAGATATAGCGCTAGGGACCCCAAATATACAGAGACGCCTTGATGCGGCTTTGGGGCTTATTCACACATTTGCGCAAATATGTGTAACGAAGATCTCTGAATTCTGTTATCATGTGGAATTTATATCTGGTTACGGTTATCATTCAGGGTGCTGGGGGAAACAAATGCCTTTTTTTCTTGCTTAGAAATACCCCTCCCTTTCGAGCACCTGAATGATATCACAAAGCTAATTGAGCATCTACCAATATATATATTTGCTTCTGTGATCAACTCAGAATTAGGCCCACTGCCAGACTAAGTCAGGTCATTCCCCTCATCAGGCTTTTGCAGAAGCAGCTGGAGAGATTGAAGGAGGAGCTAAAATGGAGCGATTCCGCTAGGCATGTGTGACTTGTGGATGGAGCCCTTCATTCGCTTAACCAGGATTCACGTGTGGTCAATCTGTTGAAATCAGAGCACTACATTTTGGCCACCGTGCTTGATCCTAGGTTTAAAGCCTACGCTGTATCTTTCTGGCAGACACAAGTCTGCACATGTTCAAAGACCTGCTGGTGAGACACTTGTCAAGTCAAGCGGAACGTGACCCGCCAACAGCTCCTCCTTCATTTTCTCCCACCACTGGAGCTGCCAGGAAAAGGATCAAATTTCCAAAAGCACCCGCTGGCGGTGATGCAGGGCAGTCAGGAGCAAGTGCTGACATCTGGTCCGGACTGAAGGACCTGCCAACAATTACTGACATGTCGTCTACTGTCACTGCATATGATTCTGTCACCATTGAAAGAATGGTGAAGGATTATATGAGTGACAGCATCACTGTAGGCATGTCAGACAGTTCGTACATTTACTGGCAGGAAAAAGAGGCAATTTGGAGGCCCTTGCACAAACTGGCTTTATTTTACCTAAGTTGCCCCCCCTCCAGTGTGTACTACGAAAGAGTGTTTAGTGCAGCCGGTCACCTTGTCAGCGATCAGCGTAGGAGGTTACTTCCAGAAAATGTTGAGAAAATGATGTTCACCAAAATTAATTATAATCAATTCTTCCGTGGAGACATTTACCAGAAATTGCCGCCAGAAATTACACAGGGACCTGTGATGGTGGATTCCAGTGGGGACGAATTAATACTCTGTGAGGAGGGGGATGTACACAGTGAAAGGGGTGAGGAATCAGACGATGAGGAAGAGGTGGACATCTTGCCTCTGTAGAACCAGTTTGTGCAAGGAGAGATTGATTGCTTCTTTTTTGGTGGGGGTCCAAACCAACCAATCATTTCAGCCACAGTCATGTGGCAGACCCTATCGCTGAAATGATGGGTTTGTTAAAGTGTGCATGTCCTGTTTATACAACAACATAAGGGTAGGTGGGAGGGCCCAAGGACAATTCCATCTTGCACCTATTTTTTATGTATTATTTGCATCATGTGCTGTTTGGAGACTATTTTTTTAAGTGGCATCCTGTCTGACACTGCAGTGCCACTCCTATATGTGCCAGGTGTTTGTGCCGGCCACTTGGGTCACTTAGCTTAGTCATCCAGCGACCACGGTGCAAATTTTAGGACTAAAAATAATATTCTGAGGTGGGAGGTGTTCAGAATAGACTGGAAATGAGTGGAAATTATGGTTATTGAGGTTAATAATAATATAGGCTCAAAATTACCCCAAATTCTATGATTTAAGCTGTTTTTGAGGTTTTTTTTTTTTAAAAACACCCAAATCCAAAACGCAGCCGAATCCGACAAAAATTCTTAAGGGAGGTTTTGCCAAAACGCGTCCGAATCCAAAACATGACCGTGGAACCGAATCCAAAACCAAAACACAAAACCCGAAAAGTGGCCGGTGCACATCTCTAAAATTTATTTTGTGTTACACTAGTATCTGTGCGTCTCTGCTACTTTTATATATATATATATATATATATATATATATATATATATAAAACAATTGTGAAGCATTCTGCCTATTGGTTTTTTTTTAGTGCATTCAGCTTCATATTCATCCAGCAGTTACAACTAACACTTCTGATAATCTCATAACACACAGTAACAAGAAATAGCTGGCAGCATCAAAAGCACATTTATGTATATCAAATAATATGACAGGGATACTAATTTAGCTGGAAGACGGAAATTAGTATAATTACAATGAGATGAAGTTGAACAGATTGATTTCAGGTAATGCTGTTATAATTCATCTACATATTAAAATCACTGTCAAACGATGCAGCTGTTCTATAGGATGGCACACAAAATGTTTTTTCTTTTCTTTTTTTAATGTAATATATTTATTTTTAATAAAAGCTTGGGGGCACTTATAAACTTGGCGTTCAAAGGTAAGATGTTTTTCTAACACGAATCCTAAAATTTTCCAGGGACTTCCGAACAGGTGTGCAGCCAGCAGCCACACGCTATTAACAGTTTTACTCATTTCAGCCCGACCATCAATAGTTTGAAAGCATGTTAACATCTGTTTAAAGAGAGATCTGCAGTGAACGGTCTTAGTATTATAACTGGCGAACATGGAATAATTGAAAGAATGAAGCCAGTATTTAAACTAACACACGTGTACCTGATGAAGAATGGTTTGAAGCCTAAAAAGCTGTAAATTCTGTATTGGTCTAATAAAAGGTATCAACCTACCAGCCTGTTTTATACTGTTTGCCACGTGAAGGTCTATTGGGACTTGTTCCTGGTAAAGATGAGGATTAGGGTAAGGAGGCTGCCTGATAAAGAGAAGAACAAAGTTGCAGAAAAAATGGCTGTTACATGCTAAGGTTTAATGCCTGCCAATGTAGATCAGTGGAGTAGAACTGTGACACTATTAACCACTTGCCGTGCAAAAGCGTGTGGGATACGACCGCAGCCAGAAGTGCGTAACCTGACCAGGTGTTATCCCACACGTCCGGCACGCCCCACTGCTTCCCCATCTAATGTGGAGGAAATCCGTTCTGCACAAGTGACAGACTTCCTCCTGCAGCCAGTGTCAGACTGGGACATGCAGGGCCCACCGGGGGAATGCAGTGGTAGTGACCCATGTTAGGGATGTGGCCAATCTGCAGAGGGGGTGTGGCCTGCCACCTCATTGGTTTGACTAAAAATTAGAGAGTGCAATGTCTGGTCCTCTTCAAAAATATATACAGTAAATTCAGCTGCTGCATGCATGATAATGTACCAGATTCATAACAGCAATGCACTGCAGAAAACACACAATTGTCCAGTATAAGGTAACATATGTATAATGTATAATTCAAGTGCACAGTCTGGAACATGATCCTTAGAGCAGATGGTGGGCCCCCAGGCAGTGGGGCCCACCGGTGGTCTCCCCTCTACCCCTGTGGGCCAGTCCAAGTCTGCCTGCAGCCCCATGGGAGTAATATTGTGGTCTATGACTGCCAACATCATCCTCGAAATTGCGCCCCAGAATGCTGTGTAAGTGGCATTCCACTGCACATGCACCAGATCTAAAAGTGCAAGGTGGGGAACATTGTTTTCCCCAGCACAACTATGTTCTGCATGTGCAGAGATTAGCTGCAGCAGAAAGGACTGATGATCAGTTTCCCTGCCCCATGCTCCGCTGCGCACTGCTATAAGGTGTGTATATAAATGGCGTGTATAGTGACATACAGTATAGGGCGGTGGGCCACTAAACCCTGGGGTTGAGTGAGGGTAGGGGCTCTGCCACTGAGATCTATTAACACTACGGGGTGGGGCTTCAGTGGCAAATGCAGTATTTCTAACGATGGGTTTCCAAATGCAGTCCACAATCTCCCACTCTGCTGAACATTGGAGCAAGTGCGGGAGTCTGGGGGAGCAGTAGAAGAACCTAGTAATGACCCTGGACATTAATGTAAACATTGGTATTCTTATATTGGATTCTGTATGGGATTCAGTATTCATTTTTAACACTGTAGATGGTCTATAGCAGTGATGGGGAAACTTGGCACTCCAGATGTTGCTGAACTACACATCCCAGTATGCCCTGCAACAGTTTTATCATAGCCAAGGATCAAAACTGTTGCAGAACATGCTGGGATGTGTAGTTCAGCAATAGCTGGAATGCCAAGGTTACCCATCACTGGTTCATAGTATAGGCCAGAGGTTCCAAAACACAGTCCTTAATGCGCCTCAACAGTCCAGGTTTTAGGTATATCCGTGGCTCAGCACAGATGGTTAAATCAAATTGACTAATGTGCTAATTAAGTCACCTGTGGCCAAGCATGGATACATTTAAATCCAGGACCATTGGGGTGTCTCAAGGACCGCGTTTGGGAACCTCTGGTATAGGCTGAATCAAACATTTAAATAAAATAAGTAGTCAGGAAAAGGTTAAACATACTACAATAAATAAATAAATATACTAAACAAAATAGAACCAGTGCTGCACTTACTAAGCACACATTCTCTCACCTCATGGTAAGATTCCCGTCTCTTCTTCTTGGTAGCTACTATCTGGTCTATTGTACTGATTGAGGACTCAGATCCATGTTCACAGCAAACTTGGTAGAAGAAGCTGCTACCACTGGGCATGTGCAGCAGCTCTACTCTGTCTCTTAAACTGTATAGTGTGGTGCAGGGCCGGATTGGCCATAGGGCTCATCAGGAAGATTCCTGGTAGGCCAAAGTGTCTGTGGGGCCTGTTTTGTGTGCTGTCATGTGCCCCACCAAAAGCAGTCTCTTCATACGGGCTCAATGGGCAGTTGCCCAAGGGCCCCAGGAGTGTAAAATTGGTCATGGGGAACTGGAGATATCCGACTTCAAAACAGTGGTCCCCAACCGAGCCTGTTAATTGCTCTTCCTAGACAGATATCTCAGGTTCTGTCTGATTTAGAGATTTGCAGATGGTATCCTCCAAAAGCTGGGACTCTCCTCTTTCGATGGACATTAGCAGCTTGTCTTTTCTAAGAGCAGAACCAGATATATCAGCCTTCCAGCAGCTGGTCCCTGCTCCAGCTCCAAATGCCTGGTCTGTAGTTTTATATTTTTGTCAATGGACTGCTCTGGCTCATGAACTCTGATCCCCAAGTCCCCAGTACATCCAGAAAGGTGGGACTCTATAGTTTTTTTTATCCCATTGAAAACTATTTCCAGGAACTCGAGATACCTGGAGTCAAGCAAACTGCCCTTACACCAGAAAATTATTAATATTTAGCCCACTCTACTATCCACCCCTCCCCTGTGTATTAAACACCCCATACCACCTTGGAAGTCATGTATTGGGCCCCCTTCGTCTAGCCGGAATTAGCAGAAATTACTGCTTCAGGTCCTACATGCTGAGCAGAACATACAACACCCCCTACCACCGGCAGGACATCAAAGCTGCCACTGATAGCACCCCTAGCACTACTGGAGGATGGGTAGGGGCCCCAGTGCATTGCTTTTCCCATTAGCCTACACTGCTGTTAAGATGGCCCTGGCCCCACCCCCCACATGCAAGGCAGCCCACTGCACTTAGTACACTGCATTGTCCCCATTCATTCTGTTATTTAATTTCTGCAATAAAGCAACTCTGCCATACAGTGATGCTGCCATGGCTACACTGTATTTTATACCTCTTGAGCTGCCCATGTCACGCCACTTCTAAAAAAAATTTACAGGGCCACTTTTAGTTCCCACTCCAGGGTGTCTCAGACACAACTGCAGCAAATGATGCAAGGAAGGCTGCAATTGCATACAATAAGGCCCTATGAGGAGGGTTCCTGCCCCTCAGACCGCAACCCCATTAGGGCTGCTTCAATAAATTTCCCGGGCTGGTTTTCCATCCCAATCCACCCTTGATGTGGTGGCAGATCTAGTAATCATAATATATACCATTGCTATTGTCATAATTTGAACCACTTGCCAAGAGGAGGGGGATTTTCGGGCAACTGGAAACCCTCTTGTGTAACGCCCATCAGTAACGTCCAAGAAGTTAATACTTTCTTCCTGAATATTAAATGTTAACTCAGTGTTCTTATCATTGGAATTGAAATCTATGCAGAACTGTGCCAGACTTGTTCTATCACCCCGCCAAATAAAAAAATGTAATCTATATATTTTGCATAGGACACCAAGTTTATACCCACACAAAAATATAAAAAAACTGATGTTGATATTTTGTTGGGACATGGTTGCTATGGTGATTGTTCACAACTGATAAATTAGATATTGGTATTTTAAACATTGCGTCCATGCTGCATATTTATTAAACTATATAGAAAGAATTTCTGTATGTTTTAGTATCTTTTTTACGTGTCGGATATGTATAATCATGTATGTCACTGACTGAAGATGTCATCAATTGGATACGTCTGATTGGTTGTTCCACATATAAATAGCTGGTCTTTCCACTCTCTCAGCATGTCTTAATAAAGGCCTATATAAGGCCGAAACGTGTTGACCAGCTGAGAGTGTGAACAATCCATTATAGGATTATATATATTTAGGTATGAACTGACATTTACATTTTTTTTTATATTTTTTATTTTTTTCTAAAACTTATTTCTTGTTTGTTTTTGATGTTTGGATTTTTTAAGTGATGCACGAGTCCTGCTGTTGTACCATCCTTTGGACTTTGTACAGTTTATAGTATTTTTATGCTACACTCCAACTGTGTGTTTTTTTTTAAACAAATTAAAATGTTTTTTTATGTGGATCTCCGCTGCTGAAATTTTGTCTGGTGTGCACTTTGGGATAACTCATATATGGGGATGAAATGATGGTGACAACACACGCACCATGCATTTTAAAGAAATCCAGATATGCCTGAATACAACCATCTTTCCCGTGAGTAGGGTACGCCTTATATTCACAGTTGAGAAATTTCCCTGTGCATAAAAGAAACCGTTATGTGTTTCCATCAAACTTGCTGTTGTGTGAGTGGGGTACGCTTACCTTTCGTTTAAAGGGGTTCATCATAAAATTGATATTTCCTACACTGTGATGGATAAAAGATACCTTTATACGCTTACTTCATCATACGGAATGTGAGTTGGGGTACGCTCCTTTGGTGGATGAAGCCCACCCACTTTTTCCTGAGAATGTGTGATGCATACATCATATATTAAGAGAGACTTTTTATAAAAACTTTATTGCACATATGTACATTGTTCCTTTTGCATGCCAAATACCACCCTGAGGGAAGAGAGTCATTCAAAAGAAAAGAGAAGGTTTTTCAAGCTGCTGTGTGAAGATTCTGTCCATCTACAACCTCAGGAACGTAATGTCGGTTTATGTTTATATTTGTAGTAGGCGCCCACCTTTTTGAGTCCCACAATTTTTGTATTTTCTTTCATGTAACAGCTGAGTGTTAGGTATTGTTGAACAGGAATGTGTGTGGCCAAGTCACAAGATATGAGAGTAAATTAAATAATAAAGGGATGTGTGGCAGAGTATAATTTGGTGACTACATATATATGTATGTATATATATATATATATATATATGTGTATATTTATAATGTGGGAAGTTTATAAATTAATATGTATACATGAATGTATTTACAGTAGAGTTATGTGTAGAGCAATGGTTGCTGTACAAGCTATCGTAAGATTGATGCTGTTGGGCAAAGATGCTGGTGGAGTGGAGTGATTGGGTAAAATGAAAGTGGGTGGAGACATGTGACTGCCTATAAACCCCAGACAGCAGTGGGCAGAGGGAGAGTAAGACTGAGAAACTGAGCTCTGAATACTCCCAGCATGTTTGGAGGCACTTGTCTACCATGTTGCTCTGTATCTGTATCTCTTTCCAACACTTTGTTCTGCAATGGGACACAGGGTTGCTGCCTTCTGTGGTTATATGGCCTCCTCCATGATTTTGAGGAATAGTAGCATCTCTGGTTAGGCCACTGCTGATTAGAGCTATCTCGAGAGCACCTTTTATGAGTTTGATAACGCCAGGGTTGACCATGATCTGCTACATATTTGCTACCTCAAACTGGAACACCACCAGGTGGGGTCACATTAGCTGCCTATACACCCTTCACTCCCTGGATAATATTGAACTCAACTGTCTCACCATCTCATACACTATGGAGGTACTTCCTAGGGTTAGTCTGAAGAACCTCCTGACAAGGAACATTGGATTGTTAGACTTATAGTACATAGCTTTTCTGAATTTATTTGGGAACACTGGACAATGTGTTACAATCCAGCTGCTGTGGAACTACAGTAGACATCCTAGTATGCTCTGCTGTTTTAGCGTGCACTAACAGTAAAACTGGGGCATTGTATGTTGCGATGTGTAGTTCCACAGCATCTGGAATGCCACACGTTGCCTACCCCTGTGATAGATGTAGGTGCTAAATTATGTAAAAGAAAACAAAAACAAGCAGTAGAACTACAGTAACAGCAAAATTATGATATACTGTATACAATATGAAAAAAAAGAGACAATGTATGTGAGTTAAGGAAAATAATAGTATCATACAGCTTAATGAATGAGTGACTGCTGACCACTGGTCTAGAACTATCTCATGTATACACTTCACTTTTCTCTATCGTCCTAGTGGATGCTAGGGTTCCTGAAAGGACCATGGGGAATAGCGGCTCCGCAGGAGACAGGGCACAAAAAGTAAAGCTTTAGGATCAGGTGGTGTGCACTGGCTCCTCCCCCTATGACCCTCCTCCAAGCCTCAGTTAGATTTTTGTGCCCGGCCGAGAAGGGTGCAATCTAGGTGGCTCTCCTAAAGAGCTGCTTAGAAAAGTTTAGCTTAGGTTTTTTATTTTACAGTGAGTCCTGCTGGCAACAGGATCACTGCAACGAGGGACTTAGGGGAGAAGAAGTGAACTCACCTGCGTGCAGGATGGATTGGCTTCTTTGGCTACTGGACATTAGCTCCAGAGGGACGATCACAGGTACAGCCTGGATGGTCACCGGAGCCTCGCCGCCGGCCCCCTTGCAGATGCTGAAACAAGAAGTAGGTCCAGAATCGGCGGCATGAAGACTCCTCAGTCTTCTTAAGGTAGCGCACAGCACTGCAGCTGTGCGCCATTTCCTCTCAGCACACTTCACACGGCAGTCACTGAGGGTGCAGGGCGCTGGGAGGGGGGCGCCCTGGGAGGCAATGAAAACCTATTTTTGGCTAAAAATACCTCACATATAGCCTCCGGGGGCTATATGGAGATATTTAACCCCTGCCAGAATCCGTTAAGAGCGGGAGACGAGGCCGCCGAAAAAGGGGCGGGGCCTATCTCCTCAGCACACAGCGCCATTTTCCCTCACAGAAAGGCTGGAGGGAAGGCTCCCAGGCTCTCCCCTGCACTGCACTACAGAAACAGGGTTAAAACAGAGAGGGGGGGCACTAATTTGGCGTTAAAAATATATAAAAAAGATGCTATAAGGGAAAACACTTATATAAGGTTGTCCCTATATAATTATAGCGTTTTGGTGTGTGCTGGCAAACTCTCCCTCTGTCTCTCCAAAGGGCTAGTAGGTCCTGTCCTCTATCAGAGCATTCCCTGTGTGTGTGCTGTGTGTCGGTACGTGTGTGTCGACATGTATGAGGACGATGTTGGTGAGGAGGCGGAGCAATTGCCTGTAATGGTGATGTCACTCTCTAGGGAGTCGACACCGGAATGGATGGCTTATTTAGGGAATTACGTGATAATGTCAACACGCGGCAAGGTCGGTTGACGACATGAGACGGCCGACAAACAATTAGTACCGGTCCAGACGTCTCAAAAACACCGTCAGGGGTTTTAAAACGCCCGTTTACTTTAGTCGGTCGACACAGACACAGACAGGGACACTGAATCCAGTGTCGACGGTGAATAAACAAACGTATTCCTTATTAGGGCCACACGTTAAGGGCAATGAAGGAGGTGTTACATATTTCTGATACTACAAGTACCACAAAAGAGGGTATTATGTGGGATGTGAAAAAACTACCGTAGTTTTTCCTGAATCAGATAAATTAAATGAAGTGTGTGATGATGCGTGGGTTCCCCCCGATAGAAAATATGGGCGGTATACCTTTTCCCGCCAGAAGTTAGGGCGCGTTGGGAAACACCCCTTAGGGTGGATAAGGCGCTCACACGCTTATCAGAACAAGTGGCGGTACCGTCTATAGATAGGGCCGTCCTCAAGGAGCCAGCTGACAGGAGGCTGGAAAATATCATAAAAAGTATATACACACATACTGGTGTTATACTGCGACCAGCGATCGCCTCAGCCTGGATGTGCAGAGCTGGGGTGGCTTGGTCGGATTCCCTGACTAAAAATATTGATACCCTTGACAGGGACAGTATTTTATTGACTATAGAGCATTTAAAGGATGCATTTCTATATATGCGAGATGCACAGAGGGATATTTGCACTCTGGCATCAAGAGTAAGTGCGATGTCCATATCTGCCAGAAGATGTTTATGGACACGACAGTGGTCAGGTGATGCAGATTCCAAACGGCACAAAGGTGTATTGCCGTATAAAGGAAGAGGAGTTATTTGGGGTCGGTCCATCGGACCTGGTGGCCACGGCAACTGCTGGAAAATCCACCGTTTTTACCCTAAGTCACATCTCTGCAGAAAAAGACACCGTCTTTTCAGCTTCAGTCCTTTCGTCCCTATAAGAGTCATATCTGCCCAGGGATAGAGGAAAGGGAAGAAGACTGCAGCAGGCAGCCCATTCCCAGGAACAGAAGCGTTCCACCGCTTCTGACAAGCTCTCAGCATGACGCTGAGACCGTACAGGACCCCTGGATCCTACAAGTAGTATCCCAGGGGTACAGATTGGAATGTCGAGACGTTCCCCTGCGCAGGCTCCTGAAGTCTGCTTTACCAAGGTCTCCCTCCGACAAGGAGGCAGTATGGGAAACAATTCACGAGCTGTATTCCCAGCAGGTGATAATTAAATTACCCCTCCTACAACAAGAAAAGGGGTATTATTCCACATTATATTGTGGTACTGAAGCCAGAAGGCTAGGTGAGACCTATTCTAAATAAAAAAAAATTTGAACACTTACAAAGGTTCAAATCAAGATGGAGTCACTCAGAGCAGTGATAACGAACCGGGAAGAAGGGGACTATATGGTGTCCCGAGACATCAGGGATGCTTACCTCCAGGTCCCAAATTTGCCCTTATCACTAAGGGTACCTCAGGTTCGTGGTACAGAACTGTCACTATCAGTTTCAGACGCTGCCGTTTGGATTGTCCACGGCACCCCGGGTCTTTACCAAGGTAATGGCCGAAATGATGGTTCTTCTTCGGAGAAAAGGCGTCTTAATTATCCCTTACTTGGACGATCTCCTGATAAGGGCAAAGTCCAGGGAACAGTTGGAGGTCGGAGTAGCACTATCTCGGATACTGTTACAACAGCAGGGGTGGATTCTAAATATTCCAAAATCGCAGCTGATCCCGACAACAAGTCTCCTGTGCTTAGGGATGATTCTGGACACAGTCCAGAAAAAGGTGTTTCTCCCGGAAGAGAAAGCCAGGGAGTTATCCGAGCTAGTCAGGAACCTCCTAAAATCAGTGCATCATTGCACAAGGGCCATGGTAAAAAAATGGTGACTTCCTTCGAAGCAATTCCAGTCGGCAGATTTCATGCAAGAACTTTTCAGTGGGATCTGCTGGACAAATGGTCCGGATCGCATCTTCAGATGCATCAGCGGATAACCCTATATCCAAGGACAAGGGTGTCTCTCCTGTGGTGGTTACAGAGTGCTCATCTTCTAGAGGGCCGCAGATTCGGCATTCAGTTTTGGATGTTGGTGACCACGGAGGCCAGCCCGAGAGGCTGGGGAGCAGTCACACAAGGAAAAAATTTCCAGGGAGTGTGATCAAGTCTGGAGACTTTTCTCCACATAAATATAGCTAAGGGTAAATTTATAATGCTCTAAGCTTAGCAAGACCTCTGCTTCAAGGTCAGCCGGTATTGATCCAGTGGGATAAAACATCACGGCAGTCGCCCACGTAAATAGACAGGGCGGCACAAGAAGCAGGAGGGCAGTGGCAAAAACTGCAAGGACTTTTCGCTGGGCGGAAAATCATGTGATAGCACTGTCAGCAGTGTTTCATTCCGGGAATGGAAACTGGGAAGCAGACTTCCTCAGTAGGCACGACCTCCACCCGGCAGAGTGGGAACTTCATGGGGAAGTTTTCCACATGATTGTAAACCGTTGGGAATTACCAAAGGTGGACATGATGGCGTCCCGTCTGAACAAAAAACGGGACGGGTATTGCGCCAGGTTAAGAGACCCTCAGGCAATAGCTGTGGACGTTCTGGTAACACCGTGGGTGTACCAGTCGGTGTATGTGTTCCATCCTCTGCTTTTCATACCTAAGGTACTGAGAATTATAAGACGTAGAGGAGTAAGAACTATACTCATGGCTCCGGATTGGCCAAGAAGGACTTGGTACCCAGAACTTCAAGAGATGCTCACAGAGGACTTATGGCCTCTGCCGCTAAGATGGGACTTGTTTCAGCAAGTACCATGTCTGTTCCAAGACTTACCGCAGCTGCGTTTGACGGCATGGCGGTGGAACGCCGGATCCTAAGGGAAAAGGCATTCAGGAAGAGGTCATTCCTACCCTGGTCAAAGCCAGAAAGGAGCTGACCGCACAACATTATCACCACATGTGGCGAAAATATGTTGCGTGGTGTGAGGCCAGGAAGGCCCCACGAAGAAATTTCAACTCGGTCGATTCCTGCATTTCCTGCAAACAGGAGTGTCTATGGGCCTCAAATTGGGGTCCATTAAGGTTCAAATTTCGGCCCTGTCGATTTTTCTTCCAGAAAGAATTGGCTTCAGTTCCTGAAGTCCAGAAGTTTGTCAAGGGAGTATTGCATATACAACCCCCTTTTGTGCCTCCAGTGGCACTGTGGGATCTCAACGTAGTTCTGGGATTCCTCAAAACACATTGGTTTAAAACCAGTCAAATCTGTGGATTTGAAGCATCTCACATGAAAAGTGAACATGCTCTTGGACCTGGCCTGGACCAGGCGAGTGTCAAATTGGTGGGTTTTTTTTTCTCAAAAAAACCAATATCTGTTTGTCCATTCGGACAGGGCAGAGCTGCGGACTCGTCCCCAGTTCTCTCCCTAAGGTGGTGTCAGTGTTTCACCTGAACCAGCTTATTGTGGTGTCTTGCGCCTACTAGGGACTTGGAGGACTCCAAGTTGCTAGATGTGGTCAGGGCCCTGAAAATATAGGTTCCAGGACGGCTGGAGTCAGGAAAACTGACTTGCTGTTATCCTGTATGCACCCAACAAACTGGGTGCTCTTGCTTCTAAGCAGACTTTTGCTAGTTGGATGTGTAATACAATTCAGCTTGCACATTCTGTGGCAGGCCTGCCACAGCCAAAATATGTAAATGCCCATTCCACAAGGAAGGTGGGCTCATCTTGGGCGGCTGCCCGAGGGGTCTCGGCTTTACAACTTTGCCGAGCGGCTATTTAGTCAGGGGCAAACACGTTTGTAAAATCCTACAAATTTGATAACCTGGCTAAGGAGGACCTGGAGTTCTCTCATTCGGTGCTGCAGAGTCATCCGCACTCTCCCGCCCGTTTGGGAGCTTTGGTATAATCCCCATGGTCCTTTCAGGAACCCCAGCATCCACTAGGACGATAGAGAAAATAAGAATTTACTTACCGATAATTCTATTTCTCGGAGTCCGTAGTGGATGCTGGGCGCCCATCCCAAGTGCGGATTATCTGCAATACTTGTACATAGTTACAAAAATCGGGTTATTATTGTTGTGAGCCATCTTTCAGAGGCTCCGCTGTTATCATACTGTTAACTGGGTTCAGATCACAGGTTGTACAGTGTGATTGGTGTGGCTGGTATGAGTCTTACCCGGGATTCAAGATCCTTCCTTATTATGTACGCTCGTCCGGGCACAGTATCCTAACTGAGGCTTGGAGGAGGGTCATAGGGGGAGGAGCCAGTGCACACCAGCTAGTCCTAAAGCTTTTACTTTTGTGCCCAGTCTCCTGCGGAGCCGCTATTCCCCATGGTCCTTACGGAGTTCCCAGCATCCACTACGGACTATGAGAAATAGAATTATTGGTAAGTAAATTCTTATTTTATATATATATATATATATATATATATATGTATGTGTATATATATATGTATGTGTATATATATATATATATATATATATATATATATATATATAGTGTGTGTGTGTGTGTGTGTGTATATATAGAAATAGAATTATCGGTAAGTAAATTCTTATTATTATTGCTATTGTTATTATCATAATTTACACACTTTCTACTTACTTCTGAAATTGGACATTTCCTGCCCAACAACACAACAATACTGTGTCTATTAATCAGTCACACATCTTCTTTCTTCAATCACCAAAACCAGAATAGTTAGACTATACCCAGTACATTTCTTGGAAGTACTTATAGTGTGCACCTGCATTTTCTCTCTTTTCTGTGTGGTACTACAAGTGTCATCATGGTAACACCTCTCATTATGTTTAGGACTTGGGTGTGCAGTCCAGACCACTCCCATATAATCTATATTGTGTACATGCATATACACATGAAGGTGGAGACTACTTCAGCTTGGATTACCACTCCTTTAGGTGTAGACTGCATATTGGAATAGGTACTATGAATGATAAATCCTGAATAAATGTATATAATATGTCAGTTTTAGGGATGAGTTCATGATGTGAGGAACCCTCGTTTGGTGCATCATATTGTAAACTTAAGCTAGCACTTTTTAGCACCTAATGTAACACTTTTCAACACCCTAATTATTACTTCTCACCTATGTAACACTCATAAGACATGGCTGCTTCTTCTTACTAATGTAACACCTTTTAACATTTCAACTGCTGCTTCTCACTAGTGTGATGCCTTTGGAAGGTTGGATAGTGCTGGCCCGGGGGGTGCCGTGCTCTGGACTTGGGGGGTAATTCAGACCTGATCGCTCGCTAGCGTTGTTTGCAGTGATGCAAACAGGTCAGAATTGTGCATGGGTATGCACCGCAATGCGCAGGTGCGTTGCATGGGTACAAAGTGGATCGTTGCTGTGCGATGGCTTTTACGATGAATCCATTCACACAGCCGATTGCAAGGTGATTGACAGGAAGAAGGCATTTGTGGGTGGCAACTGACCATTTTCAGGGAGTGGTTGGAAAAACGCAGGCGTTTGCAGGGCAGGTGTCTGACGTCAATTCGGCCCTGGACAGGCTGAAGTGATCGCAGTGGTTGAGTAAGTTCGAGGCAACTCAGAAATTGCACAAAGTTTTTTTGCACTGCTCGGCTGCACATGCGATCGCACACTTGCACAGCTAAAATACACTCCCCGGTGGGCGGCGACTATGAGAATGCAGGACTGCAAAAAAACACTAGCGAGCGATCAGGTCTGAATTACCCCCTTGAACCTTAGGAATGTTAGAGATCCTCCTAATGAGCTTAGCTGGTTGTGGTAGGTGGATCCATATTTTTAGACAATATTATGCTAAGCACCTCAATTTTACTCTATGTTCAATTGCAGAGTTTATTATAATTGTTCTGTTTAGCAGTGTTTAGTACTTAGAGTGTACACCTGAATTTTCTCTTTTTTCTGTTTGGAATTATTTTACCAGACTTGGACCAGAGAAAGATGGACAGGAAAAGAGGATGGTCGCACAGACTAAATAATTTTTAACTTATTAAATCAGTTATGTGTATTTATTGACACCCCGCTTATCATAAAGCTTCTTAAATATCACAATGTTATGAACCGGGGGAGGTGCTCCTGGAATAAGATTTGGCATGAAACAACTAAAGAGAAAAAGTATTCCGTATTAGGGCACACTCATGAGCAAATACACTAATATATCCTAAAAGTCGACGCCCCTTAGGGGAGAGGACCACAAATAGATAAAATATAACTTTTATTGATATGCATTAAAGCTTACGAAATATGTGCAAGTGAAGAAATAATAAAGATAATGAAAAAATAATAAAAATGTATTAATTGTGCAAACTAAATGTGATATTAAAAAGCTGAACCACTGTAAATGTGTGTGTTGTTGATTCTTCCAATGAAAAAAGTATGTATCACTTTGTGGTCCTCTCCCCTAAGGGGCGTCGACTTTTAGGATATATTAGTAGCTCATGAGTGTGCCCTAATACGGAATACTTTTTCTCTTTAGTTGTTTCATACCAGAGGAAGATGGCCAACACCATCACCTACGACGTCACAACTCTTCAACACCTGGTAAAGGACATCCACATGAATCCACACAGCGCTGTCGCTTCATTGGTGAGGATGTGCTCTGGTATTGCTGAGGTCTCAGCAGTGTTATCGGTATTGCCGGAGCTTTACTAGGGTGTTCTGGTAGTGCTGTCACTTTAATTGTGTGTTTTAGTATTGCCGGAGTATCAGCAGGGTTATCTGGTATTGTCGGAGTCTCACCAGGGTGCACTGTGTGTTGTCATTTTGTTGGTGTGATATGGTATTGCCATGGTCTCAGCAGGGTTATCTGGTATTGCCAAAGCCTCATCACACAGCTCTGGAATTGCCGAAGCTTCAGCATTGTGCTCTGGTTTTTCCGGAGTAATAACAGGGTTCAGTATATTTATTAGATATTCACAATGTTGACATTCATTAGTGTCAATCCAGTTAGGTGCAAGCTAGGTCCCGTGAGTTGTTCTCATAGAAAACTCACACATCGAATTACATTTTCAATCCAATACCAAACTCACATTACTCACTATACAGACGTAGTATACAGACATTTTTATATAGATCCATTTGACAACTTTTAAAAACTTTAAGTAATTTTAATAATACAACTACTAATAATAATATTGATAATAACTTTATATATCGCTTTTTCGTTAAAGGGATTCAAGACGCTTAACAGGTTATGGACACAAAACAGCAATTTAGATTTTCAAAGACAGTACATCCGTACAGAGACTATGAACCTCAGAGGAGGTTAGATGTGCATGAACTACAGAGACCTTAGCGATAAAAAAGTATGTGGCAGCCATTTTGGGTCATCAGTTGCAAGGATTTATTCGTCCTACCCACAAAGGTTCCTGGTGAGGCTGCCATTTTAGGCATACTATATAGAATTACACGTATGGCCACTAACATCTTCTATATGGTCTTGCTATCACAGTTGTAATTTTTTCTTTGGGTCCAGGATGGTTTCCCTACTTTTTCATGCAAGTCGCTTTTGGTAGAAAAGTTATGCAACCTTACACGAATTGGCATCTCTAATTTCAGCATGTCGCATTGTTAGAATGTTTCCATACTGTATTTATGGGATTTTGTCCCTAACCGTAATTTTATCCCTAACACTAATGGTAACCCTAACACTAACCTGAAACGCAGCCCTAACCCTAACGCTAAATTAAGCCTCTTGGAAATGTTGACATTATGACAATGTCAACATTTTCCAGGTGTCAACATTAATCAATGTCAACATCATCAATGTCAACACTCTACTCATGAATGAAGACATAGTGACTACATACCTAATATTGTATGCAAACTGCCATATCCATCTGTCTGAATGATCAATATGTTTATGGTTTACCTAAGGCAAAGACCACCACACATGCTAAATTATATTTAACTTAGAAAAGGGTTTGAGTACTGGGCGGACACAACATATGTGTTTCATTGATAGTGTTTAACAGCACCTAGATGATATCCCCTCCTGCCATCTTCCTGTATCACAGGATAAATAAGTACACTGTATAATGACAATGGCACTGGTGCTACATATATGTATACCGTATAAAACAAAACAGTACAAAACAGTGGAACTCAGAGGCTTGAAAAAATGCTGTACTAAACTGTCACATGAAGAGACCAAAGTTTCAGGGCTCGCACGCCCCTTTGTTCATCTCTTCATGTGATGGTTTAATACAGAATTTTTTCAAGCCTGTGAGTGCCGCTGTTTTGTACATGTGCTGCCTATCTGAATTTATTCAGGGGGCACCAGATCCAATTGTTTATGCTGAGTAGAGTTCTGGGCTTTTTGTGATCTGTATATAGATATATCAGGGACGTGCGGTGGGTCTGGGACTCAGGGTCGACAGCAAAAAGGTCGACACACCTTAGGTCGATGCCAATTGGTTGACACATCTTAGGTCGACATGGCCAACAGGTCGACATGGACAAAAGGTCGACAGGAACAAGGTCGACATGGAAAAGGGTCGAAGTGAGTTTTTAATGTTTTTTTTGGGGTCGTTTTCTTCGTAGAGTGACCGGGAACCCCAATTAGTGCACCGCGTGGCTCGCTTCGCTCGCCATGCTTCGCTCGGCACAGATTACCATTCCAATCGTAGTCCACGTGGATCGTTAAGTATAAAAAGGTTCCAAAAAAGAAAAAAATCGTGAAAAACGCATGTCGACCTTTTTCCATGTCGACCTTGTTCATGTCGACCTTTTGTCCATGTCGACCTTTTGTCCATGTCGACCTAAGGTGTGTCGACCAATTGGAGTCGACCTAAGGTGTGTCAACCTTTTTGCTGTCGACCTGGAGTCCGGATACCCGTGCGGTGAGGTAAATGGCTCAGCAGGCACTGACTAGTACCAGAGCCAGATTTACACACAATATATGAGCCAAAGGGTTCATGTGGGAATTATACACAGGTGCAGCAGTATATAATGCAGGAAATTTGGTGAGTTTGATCAGAGATGTGTGGAAAAGATAGTCTGCCTCTCCTGTCATAGACTTTTTACTCCAGAGTTTTGACTATAAAAATAATTAGAAAAATACAAAGAAGATATTTATAATATATTCTTTGTATTTTTCATATACTTTATATAGTCAGAACTCTGGTGTATACATTAGTATGACAGGAAGGACTCTGCCTCACCTGCCTCAACCCACCGCACATCACTATGATATATATAGTTTAGTGTATATAGGGGAGCACTCACTAGGCTTGTCATTGAAGGTGAAAAACTAGTTTATTGACTCATGTGAGTGTTTTTCTGCTATGAGCTAATAAACTTGTTTTTAACCTTCAATGACAAGCCTAGTAAGTGCTTCCCTATATACCTATACCCCAAACCATATGTAGGTAATCTGGAAATTACAGTATTGCCTTGAGATACAGATACAGTGCACCCCAACATAATTGGCTGAATTGGATATTTGTGGACTATATATATATATATATATATATATATATATATATATATAGATAGATAGATAGATAGATAGATAGATAGATACACCAGGGACATGCAGTGAGCTAAATATCTCAGGAGGCACTGGCTAGAACCAGAGCCAGATTTACATGCAATTTTTGAGCCAAAGCGTACATCCGGGCATTATACACAGGTGCAGCAGTATATACTCCTGGAAATTTGGTGAGATTTGATCAGAGATGTGCGGAAAAGTTAGCCAGGTGAGGCACTGCCTCACCTGCCATAGACTTTTTACTTTGTATTTTTCATATACTTTATACAATCAAAACTCTGGCACAAACGTTAATACGACAGGAAAGGTACTGCCTCACTTGCCTCACCCCACCGCACGTCACTGATATACACATATATATATATAATTCATTATATATGTCTATATTAATATATATACAGTTTACATATACAGTGTGTGTGTGTATATATATATATATATACACATATGTATGTATATATTTATATATATATATATATATATATACAGTGTGTGTGTGTGTGTGTGTGTGTGTGTACATCTGACTTGGAATCCTAATAAATTAGTTTCCCTATGTGGTTTGAATGGCTATTACCAAGGCAATGTCTTAAACTGCATTTAATTTGAACCAATCTGGCAAAGGAACTCGTGAAGGAACATTTTGTAGCTCACAAAGCACATAGCACATAGCCTCCCATGGGGTCTGCATTCACCAAGAAAACCATTTCAGAAAGTCTTTATTTAGCCAGTTAGCATTCATGCAGCATTGTGAAGCAAAGGCAGTGATTATATAGGAGGACAAAAAAATAAATAAAATCTTTCAAAAAGATTGTCATTGTTGTAGCTTTAAATTTAAAGTGTATCTCAGGGTAAACCAGTTTCATTAAAGACTAGTTTCATTAAAGACTTGGTTTTTAAAAAAAATAAAACTGCAAGGGCAGCACAAGGTCCGCTATAATCTTCTGCCATTAGACAGTTAAAATAAAAGTAGCAAGCGCTGTAAATACCATTATCCCTGACCTAGCTTTTATATACAGTACAATATGTTAAAAAGGTTCCTAATTACTAAGAAAAAAATGAATGTTCCATCTTAGAAGTGTGTTGTCAATAGAGATGTGCAGCGGGCATTTTTCGTGTTTTGTGTTTTGGTTTTGGATTCAGGTCCGCGGTCGTGTTTTGGATTCGGACGCGTTTTGGCAAAATCACCCTTTCGGGTTTTGGATTCGGATGGGTTTTGGATTCGGGTGATTTTTGAAAAAACAACAACACAAAAACAGCTAAAATCATAGAATTTGGGGGTAATTTTGATCCTATAGTATTATTAACCTCAATAACAATAATTTCCACTCATTTCCAGTCTATTCTGAACACCTCACAATAGTATTTTTTGTCCTAAAATTTGCACCGAGGTCGCTGGATGACTAAGCTAAGTGACCCAAGTGGCCAGCACAAACACCTGGCCCAGCTAGGCGTGGCACTGCAGTGTCAGACAGGATGGCACTTAAAAAAATAGTCCCCAAACAGCACATGATGCAAAGAAAAAAAGGGGTGCACCAAGGTCGCTGGATGGCTAAGCTAAGCGACCCAAGTGGCCGACACAAACACCTGGCCCATCTAGAATTAGACTCCAGTATCGTGAATTATAAGGCAATATCACTGGAATTATTTGTTATAATCAATGGAATTATTGATCCAAATCACTGGGAGAAAATTACAAAATCACTAGAATTAAAAGCCAGTATCACTGGAATTATTCGTTCTAATCAATTGTATTATTGGTCCAAATCACTGGAAGCAAATAACAAAATCACTGGAATTAAATGGCAGTAATGTCAGGAATTATATCAAATGGCAGTACCACTGGACATATACGGAAGTGTCAGACAGGATGGCACTTTAAAAAAAATAGTCTCCAAACAGCACATGATGCAAAGAAAAGAGAAAAAGAGGTGCACTGACACTGAGTACTGACCAGTGATACTGAGCACTGATGATAATACTGAGCAGTGATACTGAGCACTAATGATACTACTGAGAACTGACACTGAGAAGCACGATGCAGCACAAGACACTGTACTAGTATTAGTAATGTAGTATTACTGAGCACCACGATGCAGCACAAGACAATGAGCAGTGATACTGAGCACTGATGATACTACTGAGAACTGACACTGAGCAGCACGATGCAGCAGAAGACACTGTACTAGTATTAGTAATGTAGTATTACTGAGCAGCACAAGACAATGAGCAGTGATACTGAGCACTGATGATACTACTGAGAACTGACACTGAGCAGCACGATGCAGCACAAGACACTGTACTAGTATTAGTGAGCAGCACAAAAGTACTCTGAAATTGTCACCCCCCAGATACCACTGTGACTGGAATGATGATGACCAATGCACAGTCACAGGACACTACCACCACAGCACACTACAGCAGCAAGATGCAGCACAAGAGAGACACTGTACTAGTATTACTGAGCAGCAATAAGCACTGATACTGAGAACTGACACTGAGAGAACGTAGCCACGTCCTCTCTGTACTCTATACAATGCCCGAGTGAAAATGGCGGCGACGCGCGGCTCTTTATGTGGAATCCGAATCTCCTGCGAATCCGACAGCGGGATGATGACGTTTTGCCTCGTTCGGGTTTTCCGAGTCAGGCGGGAATAACCGAGCCGGGCTCGGACCCGTGTTTGACACGTGGAGTTCGGGGGGGGGTTCGGTTCTCGGCGAACCGAACCCGCTCATCTCTGGTTGTCAATGCTTTGTTTTTTGCCATGTATTTCCCAATCAGATATACCCATTGACCAGCGTAGCTTTAACATCTGAGCATGTTATATAGAACCTGATTCAGGGGTGTATTCAATGTCGATGTAAGGTACAGTGGAGACATTTTTTGTCACTGCGGTTGATTAGTGACAGCACACGCACAAAGTATTAATTTGCAAAGGGAGTGACAAGTAGTAAGCATTTGGGGGAGGTGACTGGGGGAGGGGGGTGGTAACGGGACTGTTTTCTGGGTGTTCCTTAGTCAGCCAATGCAAATTAATTCGCAGCTGAAGAGGAGCTGGTGTCTTAGGAGAGTAGCTCAGTCTGAGACAGCATACTGATGCTCACTCCGATGGTGGGACCGATGTGCGTTCGATGTTCCCGCTTTGTATGTGAGTGTCATAAAGTAGCCGAAAGAAATGAAATACTGTGCTGGAGACTAGAGAGAATTTGCCTAATAGTCTGGTAGCTTTCTGGTCCCAGAGTGAGATTTTTTTTATAGGCGAAAACATTTACAAGGCAAAACCATGCCATATAAATGATTGCCCCTTTGAAAAAACGTCCGAGGTCGTTCGGAATCGTGCACATCCGGTGATCTTGGACTCTATTACATACCGCACCAGAGCCAGTGCCAAATTTATATTGCACAACCTATTTAAGCCTGACTCTGGGACCAGAAAGCTGCCAGACTATTAGGCGTATTCTCTCTAGTCTTCAGCACTCCTGTATTTCATTTCGATGGGCTAAATTTCCTAAGAGGCAGTTTTGATGTCATTTTGAAACTGCTGAAACCCATGTCTAACTGATAGCATGTACTAAAGATCAGTTTTGATGTATAAACTGAAACCCCCATCGAAATTTGGCAGTTTCTAAGTGACAACATATAGAATATAACTGCAGATAAGAACCAGTTGGCCCATCTAGTCTCGCCATGAAGTGTACTATTCCACGCTGTAGACAAACACCTAACAAAACACTCCGATCTGTGCAGACTTTGTTCTGTTTAAAAGTGTAGAAATAGTTTACATTTAAAAAAATAATAACAATAGGAACCTGGGCAGGAGGACACAAGTGCAGTGAGGTCCAAACCTCTTGTGATGGTCTCTGACAAAAAACACTTGTTCGTTTGACTTCACACCTCTGTTCCAGATAGCACCAATCCTAGTTGATAGACCAGAATCCAACATCCAAAGAGAAATTGTGTACTATGGCCATTAACTGTATTCAGCTAGAAGTCCTACAGCTAAGGATTTGTTACATCATCCAATAGCTAGACTTTACCACCAAGAGTCTAATCAAAATCAGATGATGCAGTTTCTTGTGCAGTGGATGGATGCAGTACATCTGCTACTAGAAGTTTAGAATCCTGCCCCAACATCTCCAGCTTTGCCAGTTCACATGGGAGCTACTTCAGAACTCAGAATATCCACTCCACCTAAATTTGGTAGCAGATGATGGTGTTTGTACACTGTAGTGAAGCAAGGCTTTTTAAGGGGTCTACTACGTTTTGCTGGCACTTGGGATCCCAGCGCCCAGCATACTGGCGCCGGGATCCCGACTGCTGGCATGCAGGCAGTGGGGCCAGAGCGCAAAACAACCCCTTGCGGGCTCACTGCGCTCGCCACACTGCTCTTGCCACACTGCGCTGCGCTTGCCACGCTATTTATTCTCCCTCCAGTGATGTCGTGGACACCCCAAGAGGGAGAATAGTTGTCAGGATCCCGATGCCGGTATGGTGAGTGCCGGGATCCCGACAGTCGCCATAGGAAATGCCTCCCCTTTTTAAGTACACTGGAAAAATCCACAAACAGGTCAGGACACAACAGTCGGTACACAAGGAGACTTATAGGCCCTACACACTGGCCGATTTTCTGAAAGATATGAACGAACTCGTTCATAAATGAATGAGAACTCGTTCATATCTTTCAGTGTGGAGACTCCAGCGATGAACGATGCGCGTCCCCGCGCTCGTTCATCGCTGGTCTCCCGTCGGCTGTGCATGCAGGCCAATATGGACGATCTCGTCCATATTTGCCTGCACTTCAATGCAGCCGCGTGACGGGGGGAGTGAAGAAACTTCACTCCCCCCGTCACTGCCCCCCCGCCGCCGGTTCGCTCGTCGGCCGTATCGGCCGTCGGGCACCTCGGCGGCGCATCGTGATATGTGTAGGGCCCCTAAGATGTGGCAAGGCACAGTTTAATGAAAATCCAGCACTGGTCAGGATGCAGCCAGAAGTCAGTACAGTGAGGCTGAGATGAAGCAAGGCATGGTTCAAAGCTGGACCTTGCGGTGAGGTAAATGGCTTAGGAGGCACAGGCTAATACCAGAGCCAGATTTACACACAATATATGAGCGTAAGAATACCTGTGGGCATTATACACAGGTGCAGCAGTATATACTGCAGGAAATTTGGTGACTTTTAAACAGGGTGTGCGGCAAAGATAGGCAGGTGAGGCAGTATACTTTTTATTTCAGAGTTTTGACTATAATAATGATTAGAATAATGCAAAGAAGATATTTCTAATATATTCATTGTATTATGCATATATTTTATATAGTCAGACTCAGAACTCTGACTTATATGTCAGTAAGACAAATAGTGGTAGCTGCTCAATAATTCTTGAGATAGTTATATATCAGATGCTAGAAAAGGGGAGAGGTCACAAACAAACAGCAGACAGAGAGGGAGGTGCTTTTTCCCCTGGTATCCCCGCAGGCAGTGGCGGAAGTCCCGGAGGCAAATGAGTCATTTGCCGCCGGGCTCCAGCCATCAGGGGGGCACTGATGAGCAGACCCTGCAACACAGGTGCGGGTTGAGCTAGGAGGCGAGCAACTATGCTCCCGGGGGTTGGCCATATCCTATATACACAGCTAGCAATGCCTGTCTGAAGCCCTGCCCCCATGACAGCTGGCCCCGCCCCGACCTGCACACACTCACTGTATAGGATGGTGAACTGCTTTCTGCAGATCACCACAGGGATCCCTGGCACTTAGGATTATTGCCCTACTCACTCTTACATGCAGGTCGGGTCCCCACTCTCTGGGATCACAACGGATCCCTTTCAGCTCTGCCTCTACAGCTGCCTGGCCCGCCCCCTGCTCTCCTCCACTCCTCCCTCCTGCTCCCATTTCCAGGGCATAGTGTGCAGCTCTGCACTCAGTGCACTGTACACACACACAAGATACCATTGCAAGTGGGACAGTGCTGCAGGGCACAGAGGTATATCCCTTCTCTGCTGTACAGTATGTTTCACTGTCCTCCTTACCATTCCTGCCTCTGTCCCTTCCCCATACTGTATATGTGCACTGCCCCCTCCCCATATCTGTCCCTCTGCCCCCTCACTTCTGTTCCTCTGACCACTCCCTGTCTGTGAGCCCCTGCCCAGTGCCCAATCATCAAATCTGTGCCTATGTCCTCTCTTTATGTGTGCTTTTGCCCTTTCCCATCTAATCTTTGCCCCCTCCCCATATCGATGACTCTGCCCCCCTCACTTATGTTGCTCTAACCACTCCCTGTCTGTGTGCCCCTGCCCCATATCTGTGCCTATACCCTTTCTGTATATGTGCTTTTGCCCTTTCTCATCTTTCCTTTGCCCCCTCCCCATATCCTTGACTCTGCTCCCCTTATATCTGTGCCTCTGTCCCCATCACTTCTGTTCCTCTGTTGCCCCTCATCTGTGCCTCTTCTCCCTCCCTATCTGCCCCTGACCCCTGTTTACCTCTGCCCCTTTATCCATGTTTGCCTCTGCTGCCTCACCCAATGGCTTTTCTGGCTGCCGATCAGCCACTGGTGGGGAGGGGCACCACCGTCAATTTCGCCTCCAGGCGCCAGGTATAAACTTACGCCCCTGCCCGCAGGACACTAAAAATGACCTGTAACCATATCTGAACCTATCTGGTAATAGAATTTTAGAGAAATTGGTCACATGCATTTGCAAAGACATATTTAGCTGCTGGCCGCATCAAAGCTTCTCCGATCTCAGCAGTCCTAAGTGGTAGCTGCTCAATCTTTCAAATGCATGTGACCAATTTCTCTGAAATTTTATTACCAGATAGGTTCAGGTATGGTTACAGGTATTTTTTAGAGATGTGTGGCGGTCATTTTTCGTGTTTTATGTTTTGGTTTTGGAACTGGATCCCTGCTTGTCTTTTGTATCTGGATAGGGTTTGCCAAAACCACCCTTTCGGGTTTTTGTTTTTGTTTTTGATCTGGATCATTTTTGAAAAACCCATAAAAATAGCTAAAATCACAAAATTTGGGGGTAATTTTGATCCTACAGTATTATTAACCTCAATAACATTCATTTCTACTCATTACCAGTCTATTCTGAACACCTCACACCTCACAGTATTGTTTTTAGTCCTAAAAGTTGCACCGAGGTCGCTGCATGACTAAGCTAAGCGACACAACTGTGCGGCACAAACATCTGGCCCATCTAGGAGTGGCGCTGTAGTGTCAGACAGGATGGCACTTTTCAAAAACTAGGCAACAAACAGCCCATCATGCAAAGAAGTAAAAGAGGTGCAATGAGGTAGCTGTATGACTAAGCTAAGAGACACAAGTGTGCGGCACAAACACCTGGCCCATCTAGGAGTGGCGCTGTAGTGTCAGACAGGATGACAGATTTAAAAAAATTTACATGACCTCTACAGTATTAGTACAGTATTTTTCATATGTATTTCTGGAATTTTGTAAAAAAAAATCAGCAATTTACTAGAGATGAGCGGGTTCGGTTTCTTTGAATCCGAACCCGCACGAACTTCACTTTTTTTTCCACGGGTCCGAGCGACTCGGATCTTCCCGCCTTGCTCGGTTAACCCGAGCGCGCCCGAACGTCATCATGACGCTGTCGGATTCTCGCGAGGCTCGGATTCTATCGCGAGACTCGGATTCTATATAAGGAGCCGCGCGTCGCCGCCATTTTCACTCGTGCATTGAGATTGATAGGGAGAGGACGTGTCTGGCGTCCTCTCCATTAGAATAGAGATAGATAGATTAGATAGAGAGAGATTGTGCAGAGTCGCAGACAGAGTTAGTTTACCACAGTCAGTGACCAGTGCAGTTGCTAGTTAACTTTTATTTAATATAATATATCCGTTCACTTCTCTCTGCTATATCCGTTCTCTGCCTGAAAAAAAAAACGATACACAGCACAGTCAGTCACACAGTGTGACTCAGTCTGTGTGCACTCAGCTCAGCCCAGTGTGCTGCACAGTCATCAATGTATAAATTAAAAGCTTATAATTAATTGTGGGGGAGACTGGGGAGCACTGCAGGTTGTTAGCAGGAGCCAGGAGTACAATTATATTAATTAACAGTGCACACTTTTGCTGCAGGAGTGGTGACCAGTGCCTGACCACCAGTATAGTATTGTTGTATACTACTAATATCTCTTTAAATATCAACCAGTCTATATTAGCAGCAGACACAGTACAGTGCGGTAGTTCACGGCTGTGGCTACCTCTGTGTCGGCACACGGCAGGCAGTCCGTCCGACCAGAATTGTATTATTTATTATTATATACCTACCACCTAACCGTGGTTTTTTTTTCATTCTTTATACCGTCATAGTGTCATCCTAATTGTTACGAGTATACTACTATCTCTTTATCAACCAGTGTACAGTGCGGTAGTTCACGGCTGTGGCTACCTCTGTGTCGGCACACGGCAGGCAGTCCGTCCGACCAGAATTGTATTATTTATTATTATATACCTACCACCTAACCGTGGTTTTTTTTTCATTCTTTATACCGTCATAGTGTCATCCTAATTGTTACGAGTATACTACTATCTCTTTATCAACCAGTGTACAGTGCGGTAGTTCACGGCTGTGGCTACCTCTGTGTCGGCACACGGCAGGCAGTCCGTCCGACCAGAATTGTATTATTTATTATTATATACCTACCACCTAACCGTGGTTTTTTTTTCATTCTTTATACCGTCATAGTGTCATCCTAATTGTTACGAGTATACTACTATCTCTTTATCAACCAGTGTACAGTGCGGTAGTTCACGGCTGTGGCTACCTCTGTGTCGGCACACGGCAGGCAGTCCGTCCGACCAGAATTGTATTATTTATTATTATATACCTACCACCTAACCGTGGTTTTTTTTTCATTCTTTATACCGTCATAGTGTCATCCTAATTGTTACGAGTATACTACTATCTCTTTATCAACCAGTGTACAGTGCGGTAGTTCACGGCTGTGGCTACCTCTGTGTCGGCACACGGCAGGCAGTCCGTCCGACCAGAATTGTATTATTTATTATTATATACCTACCACCTAACCGTGTTTTTTTTTTCATTCTTTATACCGTCATAGTGTCATCCTAATTGTTACGAGTATACTACTATCTCTTTATCAACCAGTGTACAGTGCGGTAGTTCACGGCTGTGGCTACCTCTGTGTCGGCAGTCGGCAGGCAGTCCGTCCATCCATAATTGTATTATTATTATTATAATATATACCACCTAACCGTGGTTTTTTTTTCATTCTTTATACCGTCATAGTGTCATACTAGTTGTTACGAGTATACTACTATCTCTTTATCAACCAGTGTACAGTGCGGTAGTTCACGGCTGTGGCTACCTCTGTGTCGGCAGTCGGCAGGCAGTCCGTCCATCCATAATTGTATTATTATTATAATATATACCACCTAACTGTGTTTTTTTTTGCATTCTTTATACCGTCGTCATAGTGTCATACTAGTTGTTACGAGTATACTACTATCTCTTTATCAACCAGTGTACAGTGCGGTAGTTCACGGCTGTGGCTACCTCTGTGTCGGCAGTCGGCAGGCAGTCCGTCCATCCATAATTGTATTATTATTATAATATATACCACCTAACCGTGGTTTTTTTTTCATTCTTTATACCGTCGTCATAGTGTCATACTAGTTGTTACGAGTATACTACTATCTCTTTATCAACCAGTGTACAGTGCGGTAGTTCACGGCTGTGGCTACCTCTGTGTCGGCAGTCGGCAGGCAGTCCGTCCATCCATAATTGTATTATTATTATAATATATACCACCTAACCGTGGTTTTTTTTTCATTCTTTATACCGTCGTCATAGTGTCATACTAGTTGTTACGAGTATACTACTATCTCTTTATCAACCAGTGTACAGTGCGGTAGTTCACGGCTGTGGCTACCTCTGTGTCGGCAGTCGGCAGGCAGTCCGTCCATCCATAATTGTATTATTATTATAATATATACCACCTAACCGTGGTTTTTTTTTCATTCTTTATACCGTCGTCATAGTGTCATACTAGTTGTTACGAGTATACTACTATCTCTTTATCAACCAGTGTACAGTGCGGTAGTTCACGGCTGTGGCTACCTCTGTGTCGGCAGTCGGCAGGCAGTCCGTCCATCCATAATTGTATTATTATTATAATATATACCACCTAACCGTGGTTTTTTTTTCATTCTTTATACCGTCGTCATAGTGTCATACTAGTTGTTACGAGTATACTACTATCTCTTTATCAACCAGTGTACAGTGCGGTAGTTCACGGCTGTGGCTACCTCTGTGTCGGCAGTCGGCAGGCAGTCCGTCCATCCATAATTGTATTATTATTATAATATATACCACCTAACCGTGGTTTTTTTTTCATTCTTTATACCGTCGTCATAGTGTCATACTAGTTGTTACGAGTATACTACTATCTCTTTATCAACCAGTGTACAGTGCGGTAGTTCACGGCTGTGGCTACCTCTGTGTCGGCAGTCGGCAGGCAGTCCGTCCATCCATAATTGTATTATTATTATAATATATACCACCTAACCGTGGTTTTTTTATACCACCTAACCGTGGCAGTCCGTCCATAATTGTATACTAGTATCCAATCCATCCATCTCCATTGTTTACCTGAGGTGCCTTTTAGTTCTGCCTATAAAATATGGAGAACAAAAAAGTTGAGGTTCCAAAATTAGGGAAAGATCAAGATCCACTTCCACCTCGTGCTGAAGCTGCTGCCACTAGTCATGGCCGAGACGATGAAATGCCAGCAACGTCGTCTGCCAAGGCCGATGCCCAATGTCATAGTACAGAGCATGTCAAATCCAAAACACCAAATATCAGAAAAAAAAGGACTCCAAAACCTAAAATAAAATTGTCGGAGGAGAAGCGTAAACTTGCCAATATGCCATTTACCACACGGAGTGGCAAGGAACGGCTGAGGCCCTGGCCTATGTTCATGGCTAGTGGTTCAGCTTCACATGAGGATGGAAGCACTCAGCCTCTCGCTAGAAAACTGAAAAGACTCAAGCTGGCAAAAGCACCGCAAAGAACTGTGCGTTCTTTGAAATCCCAAATCCACAAGGAGAGTCCAATTGTGTCGTTTGCGATGCCTGACCTTCCCAACACTGGACGTGAAGAGCATGCGCCTTCCACTATTTGCATGCCCCCTGCAAGTGCTGGAAGGAGCACCCGCAGTCCAGTTCCTGATAGTCAGATTGAAGATGTCAGTGTTGAAGTACACCAGGATGAGGAGGATATGGGTGTTGCTGGCGCTGGGGAGGAAATTGACCAGGAGGATTCTGATGGTGAGGTGGTTTGTTTAAGTCAGGCACCCGGGGAGACACCTGTTGTCCGTGGGAGGAATATGGCCGTTGACATGCCAGGTGAAAATACCAAAAAAATCAGCTCTTCGGTGTGGAGGTATTTCACCAGAAATGCGGACAACAGGTGTCAAGCCGTGTGTTCCCTTTGTCAAGCTGTAATAAGTAGGGGTAAGGACGTTAACCACCTCGGAACATCCTCCCTTATACGTCACCTGCAGCGCATTCATAATAAGTCAGTGACAAGTTCAAAAACTTTGGGTGACAGCGGAAGCAGTCCACTGACCAGTAAATCCCTTCCTCTTGTAACCAAGCTCACGCAAACCACCCCACCAACTCCCTCAGTGTCAATTTCCTCCTTCCCCAGGAATGCCAATAGTCCTGCAGGCCATGTCACTGGCAAGTCTGACGAGTCCTCTCCTGCCTGGGATTCCTCCGATGCATCCTTGCGTGTAACGCCTACTGCTGCTGGCGCTGCTGTTGTTGCCGCTGGGAGTCGATGGTCATCCCAGAGGGGAAGTCGTAAGCCCACTTGTACTACTTCCAGTAAGCAATTGACTGTTCAACAGTCCTTTGCGAGGAAGATGAAATATCACAGCAGTCATCCTACTGCAAAGCGGATAACTGAGTCCTTGACAACTATGTTGGTGTTAGACGTGCGTCCGGTATCCGCCGTTAGTTCACAGGGAACTAGACAATTTATTGAGGCAGTGTGCCCCCGTTACCAAATACCATCTAGGTTCCACTTCTCTAGGCAGGCGATACCGAGAATGTACACGGACGTCAGAAAAAGACTCACCAGTCTCCTAAAAAATGCAGTTGTACCCAATGTCCACTTAACCACGGACATGTGGACAAGTGGAGCAGGGCAGGGTCAGGACTATATGACTGTGACAGCCCACTGGGTAGATGTATGGACTCCCGCCGCAAGAACAGCAGCGGCGGCACCAGTAGCAGCATCTCGCAAACGCCAACTCTTTCCTAGGCAGGCTACGCTTTGTATCACCGCTTTCCAGAATACGCACACAGCTGAAAACCTCTTACGGCAACTGAGGAAGATCATCGCGGAATGGCTTACCCCAATTGGACTCTCCTGTGGATTTGTGGCATCGGACAACGCCAGCAATATTGTGTGTGCATTAAATATGGGCAAATTCCAGCACGTCCCATGTTTTGCACATACCTTGAATTTGGTGGTGCAGAATTTTTTAAAAAACGACAGGGGCGTGCAAGAGATGCTGTCGGTGGCCAGAAAAATTGCGGGACACTTTCGGCGTACAGGCACCACGTACAGAAGACTGGAGCACCACCAAAAACTACTGAACCTGCCCTGCCATCATCTGAAGCAAGAAGTGGTAACGAGGTGGAATTCAACCCTCTATATGCTTCAGAGGTTGGAGGAGCAGCAAAAGGCCATTCAAGCCTATACAATTGAGCACGATATAGGAGATGGAATGCACCTGTCTCAAGTGCAGTGGAGAATGATTTCAACGTTGTGCAAGGTTCTGATGCCCTTTGAACTTGCCACACGTGAAGTCAGTTCAGACACTGCCAGCCTGAGTCAGGTCATTCCCCTCATCAGGCTTTTGCAGAAGAAGCTGGAGGCATTGAAGAAGGAGCTAAAAGGGAGCGATTCCGCTAGGCATGTGGGACTTGTGGATGCAGCCCTTAATTCGCTTAACAAGGATTCACGGGTGGTCAATCTGTTGAAATCAGAGCACTACATTTTGGCCACCGTGCTCGATCCTAGATTTAAAGCCTACCTTGGATCTCTCTTTCCGGCAGACACAGGTCTGCTGGGGTTGAAAGACCTGCTGGTGACAAAATTGTCAAGTCAAGCGGAACGCGACCTGTCAACATCTCCTCCTTCACATTCTCCCGCAACTGGGGGTGCGAGGAAAAGGCTCAGAATTCCGAGCCCACCCGCTGGCGGTGATGCAGGGCAGTCTGGAGCGACTGCTGATGCTGACATCTGGTCCGGACTGAAGGACCTGCCAACGATTACGGACATGTCGTCTACTGTCACTGCATATGATTCTCTCAACATTGATAGAATGGTGGAGGATTATATGAGTGACCGCATCCAAGTAGGCACGTCACACAGTCCGTACTTATACTGGCAGGAAAAAGAGGCAATTTGGAGGCCCTTGCACAAACTGGCTTTATTCTACCTAAGTTGCCCTCCCACAAGTGTGTACTCCGAAAGAGTGTTTAGTGCCGCCGCTCACCTTGTCAGCAATCGGCGTACGAGGTTACATCCAGAAAATGTGGAGAAGATGATGTTCATTAAAATGAATTATAATCAATTCCTCCGCGGAGACATTGACCAGCAGCAATTGCCTCCACAAAGTACACAGGGAGCTGAGATGGTGGATTCCAGTGGGGACGAATTGATAATCTGTGAGGAGGGGGATGTACACGGTGATATATCGGAGGGTGAAGATGAGGTGGACATCTTGCCTCTGTAGAGCCAGTTTGTGCAAGGAGAGATTAATTGCTTCTTTTTTGGGGGGGGTCCAAACCAACCCGTCATATCAGTCACAGTCGTGTGGCAGACCCTGTCACTGAAATGATGGGTTGGTTAAAGTGTGCATGTCCTGTTTTGTTTATACAACATAAGGGTGGGTGGGAGGGCCCAAGGATAATTCCATCTTGCACCTCTTTTTTCTTTTCTTTTTCTTTGCATCATGTGCTGATTGGGGAGGGTTTTTTGGAAGGGACATCCTGCGTGACACTGCAGTGCCACTCCTAGATGGGCCCGGTGTTTGTGTCGGCCACTAGGGTCGCTAATCTTACTCACACAGCTACCTCATTGCGCCTCTTTTTTTCTTTGCGTCATGTGCTGTTTGGGGAGGGTTTTTTGGAAGGGACATCCTGCGTGACACTGCAGTGCCACTCCTAGATGGGCCCGGTGTTTGTGTCGGCCACTAGGGTCGCTAATCTTACTCACACAGTCAGCTACCTCATTGCGCCTCTTTTTTTCTTTGCGTCATGTGCTGTTTGGGGAGGGTTTTTTGGAAGGGCCATCCTGCGTGACACTGCAGTGCCACTCCTAGATGGGCCCGGTGTTTGTGTCGGCCACTAGGGTCGCTAATCTTACTCACACAGCTACCTCATTGCGCCTCTTTTTTTCTTTGCGTCATGTGCTGTTTGGGGAGGGTTTTTTGGAAGGGCCATCCTGCGTGACACTGCAGTGCCACTCCTAGATGGGCCCGGTGTTTGTGTCGGCCACTAGGGTCGCTAATCTTACTCACATAGCTACCTCATTGCGCCTCTTTTTTTCTTTGCGTCATGTGCTGTTTGGGGAGGGTTTTTTGGAAGGGCCATCCTGCGTGACACTGCAGTGCCACTCCTAGATGGGCCCGGTGTTTGTGTCGGCCACTAGGGTCGCTAATCTTACTCACACAGCTACCTCATTGCGCCTCTTTTTTTCTTTGCGTCATGTGCTGTTTGGGGAGGGTTTTTTGGAAGGGACATCCTGCGTGACACTGCAGTGCCACTCCTAGATGGGCCCGGTGTTTGTGTCGGCCACTAGGGTCGCTTATCTTACTCACACAGCGACCTCGGTGCAAATTTTAGGACTAAAAATAATATTGTGAGGTGTGAGGTATTCAGAATAGACTGAAAATGAGTGTAAATTATGGTTTTTGAGGTTAATAATACTTTGGGATCAAAATGACCCCCAAATTCTATGATTTAAGCTGTTTTTTAGTGTTTTTGGAAAAAAACACCCGAATCCAAAACACACCCGAATCCGACAAAAATAATTCGGTGAGGTTTTGCCAAAACGCGTTCGAACCCAAAACACGGCCGCGGAACCGAACCCAAAACCAAAACACAAAACCCGAAAAATTTCAGGCGCTCATCTCTACAATTTACCACTAATCTCATTGTTCAACCATACACATACCAGTGAGGAATCAGATGGTCAGACAAACCAACCCAAGTAAAATAAAAATAATCAAAGTACATTTAATTTATCATTATCAGGCATGGGGAAGCTCCTGAAGTCACAAGCAAATCATTAATTAGTCTGATAACATGTAAGAGATTTGTTGATTAGGTTAAATAATTTAGGGATTTTTTGCTAATACTTGAACATTCTTTTATTGATTTTTCATTTGATATCATTTAAATATTTTACCACTATAAATACTCAAGAAAAAAATAGTCATGACAAGGTGATGTCATTGATTCACCTGAGAATTATTTCAATTCATCAATCATTTTTTTTAAATCTTTTTATTTAAGAGTTATATAGGATAGATAGATAGATAGATAGATAGATAGATAGATAGATAGATAGATAGATAGATAGATAGATAGATAGATAGATAACAGAGGAGGGAAAAAGTAATAGTACTGTACAAGTGGTTACAAGACATGCACTATTCAACATTCAAAACAGAGAGACACAGATCAATTGCCAACATATGCATCAGGTTGTAACACAATAACAGGAAACCAAAACAAATCAGAAGAACACTGATATAATATATAAAATATAGTAAGTGTGGTTTCATTAAGTCAAGTGCAATAAAAGGAAATAATAGCATAACAATGTGCAGGATTTGGATTGTGAGGGAGAAGGAAAGCTGTGATGGGATGGGGAATGAGATGACCATCCTGAGTACACTTTGTAGGAATTCTCTCTTACCGTTATGCTAATAGAGAATTTTACAATCCTAAAGTGAATTGCATCCTCTCCCAGTGAAGTTCCAATATTGGCATCCCAGACATGAGTATCTAACAGTAATGAAGCAGGAGCAAGAGTCGTGTGATATAACAGGGAAATCATGCCCTTATTGTTTGGTGAATAGAAACAGGTCCATTTCAGTTGGAAAAGCCGATGAAGAGTGGGCAGTTTGGAGATGAGAATGGACAAAGTAACAGATATGATAAACCTGTGACTTGGGGAGAGACTGTTTTTCCTGGATATTTGAAAATGAAAATGGGGCGTTAGTCCCGATTATATGGCTGAAACAGGTGATACCAATTGCTCTCCAAATGGCTGCCATGTGTTGATTTTGCCCAGGAGGAAACAAGTTATGTCCCCAGTCAGTGGCTAGTATGATAGTATGGAGAGAAAGGCGAAGTGGTGACTTTTATTAAGTTTATCTCAAATGCAAAGAGTAAGTTTGATAGAACGTATGGAAAGAGTCAACTTCGGTCTAAGGTGGGGAAAGAGCCATGGAATGATTCTAGAGAAGGGTCATCCGATAAGTAGTCCCTTGTGGCATTGAAATAACGAAGGAAGAGAAGGACTCCCAACCCCCCCATGATAAGGGCCAAAATAGATTTCTGTATTCTTTATATTGTTAAGGACAAAGTAGTTGAAGGCAAATTGTAGGTTGGTAATAGTCTGACCTGGGATTTCAATGGGTAAAGTCTTTAAAAAAAATCCTACCTATCCATGAGATTACATTTTTAAACCAGTGAACTAGGTCTTGTATAATACTGGTGAGAAATGGTGGATAGTTAGCTTTGTATATGCAGGCACTTGGAAATGTTGACTCCTAGATATGTAGTCATGTTCCACTGAAAATCAAAGTTTAGTTTTCTGTAGGGCTTCCGGTAAGTGGAGTGGCTAGGCCGCTGTTTTGTCATTGTTTATTTTATAGCGGAATGACAGTGGAATAATCTGAGTTAGAACAATATTGCCCATGAACAGATGAGGATGATGATTTTAGGTTTTGTGTTCTTAATTATTAATCCTGAGATGTTGGGGTTAAGTCTTATTGTGTTTGCCAAGGGTTCCATGACCAGGGCATATATTATGGGGAAGAGGGGACATCTGTGTCTGGTACTGGACTATGGTAAAAGACATAATTATGCCATTAGAAAGAACAGTAGCAGACTGGTTACAGTATAAAGCTTAAATCACCTGCAGAAAGTTGCCTCTAAAACTGTAATAAGTCAGTGTGTGTGTTTCATGAATGGTCATATGGCCCTATCAAATGCTTTCGCTGTGTCCAGAGCAAGGATCATATAAGGTACAGTAGTTTGCCTTTATTGATATAATGTATTAAGTCACTTGTTCATCTGGTGTCGTATAGCGCTCACCTGGATGGGATAAAGTCTACCTAATCAGTGTGAATAAGGATAGATAAAAGTTAATTTGCCAACAAATTTGTAAAACGTTTAAGGTCCATGTTAAGGATAGAGGTTGGGCAACAGCTAGTTCTTTGCACTTTTTTATTTTTTTGTGTATTGTTTTATTTATCTTTTGAGCAACAGAAATGAACAGCTAAGTGGTATATCACTTGTATTCAGAGGGAAAGAGAGTGCACATCTTGTGCCCTTCCCATCTATGGAAAACATCATAGTGCCGGGTGATATTGTCTTGTGACCCATAGCTACTATGTGGCCCTATGATTTAAAAGTGCTTAGTCCACTCTTTCAAATGTGTGTGCACCCATATGTCATTATGGATGGCATACTGTAGGGCGCATAGTGTAGTGCCCTCCCACCCAAATATGGGAAAATACATGCTACTAGTGGGCTGCATTATTTGAAAGAGGTGATTTTCCATTCACCCAACAACTCTACCCACCTGCCAACAAAGAAGTCATTTTTCCTTTTTTTAATGCCCCCTGTCATTGTGTAAATCAGTGTTGCCCACAGTCCACAGTTTTATCGGTAAGAAGTGCGCTGCTGTGCTCTCTCCTTTCTCCTTCTCAGTGCCGTGATCCTTGTGGGATGATGTCATTGTGCATGTTGAGTTTCACAGTGTTAAAAGTTACAGTTGTTCCTCAGAGGTGAGACAGATACCACTATAATACTAGCCATACTGCTAAGATCACCACCACTGTATCTACAATACCACCATGCTACCACCATGGGGCCTCCATACCAATGTTACTGCTGTTACTGCTTTTCCTAATAAACCTGCAAGCCTGGTTGAGGATCACTGTGTGGACTAACCTCTATTTGATATTCCGCTGGTGCCTATTGCAAACCCATAGGTCATATCAACAGTTTTAAGGTATATCATATTTATTACATCGCGCACACATATTCTGCAGCTCTTCACAGACAATATTTGGCTATTCACATCAGTCCCTGGAGCTTACAATCTAAAGTCCCTACCATGTGTACACGCACACACATTCACGCTAGGGTTAATTTTTGTTGGGAGCCAATGAACCTGCCAGTATATTTTTGGAATGTGGGAGAAAACCGGAGTACCCGGAGGAAACCCACGCAAGTATAGGGAGAATATACAAACTCCACACAGTTAGTGCCATGTTGGGAATCAAACCCATGACCTCAGTGCTGTGAGGCAGTGATGCTAACCATTACACCAGCCATGCTGCCCAATTGACATGTCCCACTTTCCATGCACAATGAAGGAGTTAATAAGGCAATGGGAAAGCTAACTGCCTTCATGTCCATCATAGCAGCTAGCATAATTCATCCGCATAGTTTAGGAGTTGTACAAGTTTCCTAATGCCCATAGCCCTTATATATTGTGTGTGTATAATTTCTACACATTCCTAATGGCTCTTATAATTTGACTATCACATGTTCACTGCTTCATATATTGTTTTTATTACTATTTTATGACATTTTTGTGAAAAAGATGAAAACCTCTCCATGTGTATTTGTTACTATCCTCATACATTTCATACTCAAGTGTGCGTCCTGCCTCTTATTTTAAATCTTTACATTTGTATAAAGCGTTAAGGAGACAAAATATAGCTCTTAAAAACAAATGTGGAATAGGTTTTATGAATCAAGCTTCGATACATTAAAATCAGCAGCTCAATAAATAATGGTGGCATCGGTTTTGACACATGACATTAGAAATTGTCTCATATTCTTTTTAACATTTTTCATTCTCTTCATTTTTTGTTTTTACATTTCTCCAAAGAGGATGCAGCTTTCTTCCCTTATCATTACAGACGCACTTCACACATTGCCAGTTACCCCAGAGTTGTCAGAGAAATGATGGCTTTAGCTATTCATCATTGTCCAGGATATATTCCCCAGTACCATGGGATTAGCTTGCAGATGTTGCTGAAGTTGCTATTATGCTTTCACATATATTCTTTATTATTGAATTCTCTGACACTAGATACAACAACAAACAAATCTAAAATGGCTGGTGTCTTATAGGCTTCATCTTTATACTGTTATGTCTTCTGTAGAAAGTAAATATGTTCCTTATGGCATTACATGAGGGGGGAAATGTAAACAGGGTGTGAGACTCAGAAAGTGAGAGATTCTGTGAGAGTTCTCCTGTTCTTTTAAAGTGGCAATCATTTACATGGCAAAACCGGGTTGATTTTGCATGCAAATGATTGCCACTTTTTAAAAAAAAAACAGGAGAATGCTCAAAAAATCTCTCACTTTCTGATTCTCACACCCTATTACATCCCCCCGAGGAGTTGATTCAGCAGATACTGTATGTAACTTTTATGTCAGTTTAATTTGCGTTACTGAACAATATCAGTATTTAGTTATGGGAGCAGTTGTCTTCTCTATGCAGGATAGCAATAGACTTTGAGACCTTCTCAGATTTCAGACAGAAAGGTCTATTAATGAAATAGCGCAAACGAACACATTTTTCTATTGCTGCCTGTTGCAGCAATAGAAAATCTTCTGTCTGTGCTATTTAGTAAACATCTTGGTCATTACAGCTGAGCGATGCTCAGCTCCCCAGCTACAGTATTACTGACCTACAGCAGTAGCAAAATGTTTGCCATTCTGTCTGCCGCACAGGTCTGCTTTGCAAAAGTAGCGGGTTGCTAGTAGTATATTCAGTCAAATAAAAAATAGAAATTGGAAATAAAAATGTTAGAAAGTAGAAACAAATATTATTTTAATAATATAGCATTTTTCCTTGCTAGTTGGATCCTGAGATGTTGAGAACATTGGAACAAAGCTGGTTGCAAGGGAGCATCTAGGGGGTGCAAGGCATGTACCAGGTAATTGAGAAAAGGGGGAGCACCAGTATGATAGCTATGGTAACATGATCAGCTGAGGTAACTTGGGTCTTTGGCAGCCAGGGCAAGATGAAGAATGGTGCCCTACTCCCCACCCCACAAAGCTTGCACTGAAGACGTGCATGTTCCCGGAAAAGGGGCATGTCGACTGGAGAGGGGAGTAGTTTCATGTTTTTGATAAGTAACTGTGTGAGAGAGAGACCAGGGGCAGAGTGAGAGACACTGGGAGCAGATAGACAGACCAGGGACAGAGAGAGAGACCAGGGGCAGAGGCCAAGAGAGAGAGAAAGACCAGAGGCAGAAGGAGAGAGAAAAAGAGAGAGAAAGAGACAAAGGTAGATAGAGAGACCTGGAGAAGAGAGAGAGAGAGACCAGGGAGAGAGAGACATGGGAAGAGAGAGAGACACAGGGAGAAAGAGAGAGGCATGGGGAGAGAGAGGGAGAGAGAAGATGGGGAGTTGTGGGGCAAGAGGAAGAGAGACACGGGGAAAGACAGAGGGAGAGGCATGGGAAAGAGAAAGAGGCAGAGCCAACATGGGAGAGAGAGAGGTGAGGGAGTTATGGGGAGAGAGATATAGGGAGAGAGATTGAGGAAAAGAGAGAGGGAGAAAAGTGAGAGAGAGAAGAGAGAGGGAGGAGAGAGGAAGGAAGGAGAGAGAGAAGTGGGGAGGAGGCAGAAAGGGAGGAGAGAGATTGAGGAGAAAGAGAGGGTGAGGAGAAAGAGACAGAGAGAGGGGGAAGGAAAGAGAGAGAGGGGAGGAAATCAATGTGAGTGAGACAGAGGGAGAGAGAAGGAGGGAGAGAACAGAATGGCTGTATACTGTGCATGAAAATCTGACCTTTCACAGCAGGAGGTAAGCATCTTCCCTAGCACAGCAGGCACTTCAGGGGCAAAGCACATGCCAAGTAGCAATGGAGGAGACCCAGAATGGCAGGCCTGACTACCATGATCTTGGAAGGCATGATGCTTCTCTCATGTGGTTTTCACACTGGGGTCAGACCTCCGGCAAGAGTAATATCAGTGGGGAGGAGAGGGAAGGGGTGGAGCTCCCCTCTTCTCCTTCAGCTGGACCTCCTTCTTTTGTTACAGTCATCGGCCAGCTGCTGCATACCGCACTCCGCCAGGCCTGCTATGGTGTCCAGGGCGTGTACCCCGTTCACCACACCCTTGTTATGCCACTGGTGATCAGATCAAATGAAGGGTGATGATCAATCATCACCTTTTGATTATGCAGCACTGCTGCTACCTGCACCAATCCTAGCACAGGCTCAATGTGCAGGGAGCTGAAAGAAGGAAGCAGATGGGCTAGGAGGAGGAGACAGATGGGGGTGTGCTGTAAGTATTATTCAGGTGCAAATTAGCTGAGGCACATCCCCGAAGCCAGCTTCATTGACCTATGCTGGCAAAAAATGATAAGCTTGATTTAAATAATTACATTTCAAAATGTATCACGCTGCCAAAATGTATTAATAGAGCATAAAACAATCTAAGCCCATAAACGCAATACTCACAATTGGTAAACATACAGTATGTAGCTAATTGTAAGTATCCTTGCAATTACAAAATACTTTCCATATCTTTGAAGGGTTTTTGTAGGTTAGGAAACTGCACATATAATAGCATAGGAGTTTAAAAGTACATTGGCACTGCAGCAGCAACATTTTTAATAAATTCTCCAATAGGTGCTGTTAGTAATAGCGAGTAAAGGGATGCATAGCAGTATTCTGTGGAAATGTTCTTATGGAACGCTGCGGTTCTGGAAGAGCCTCCTCTCAGGTGCGTAAGTCTCTCTGGTGTCTCTGGTCTAGTGGCGCACAGTTGCACTGTCACAGAAAGCAAAGTTCTTTGCTGTAAAATTCCCCAGGAGAAAGGTAGAATGTAAGTTGCTGCTGAATCACTTCACTGTCAGGCTAGCAAAGTGACACAGGTATACTGATGCATTTCTGTGCTAATTGCGCTTTTCTCAAAGGCAGTAAATATACCCGTTGTCCTGGAGATGGTAGTATTACTATTTAAGTAGTAGGGCACTTCATTAAGTTGACATAAGCACATGTTAAATTAAAGTAAGTAAGTTTTATTTTAATTTCTATTCTTTACTATCAGATGGGTTTCATGTTTTTTTCTTAGGGTCACAACAGTTAGTTTTTAAGTTGATGTAACCAGGGAGAAGTACAAGTTAGCTTGGGGCTGGGCTGTTAACGTAATATTGTTTCCCTGCAATGATGGGTCCCTACCTAATAGATCTTCCTACTCACAGCTCCGGTAGTCAAGGACCTGCTTCTTCTTTCATTTAATGAGAATTAGAGACTGATATCAGACTTAACCCATTTCAGGGACCAAGCTGTGTGGCTGTGATGTTCTCTGTATTACATCTAACAGTCACTGTGATGTTCTGTGTATTTTATTGCAGTCACTGATGTTCTCTGTATTGGTGGTCACTAAGATACTCTGTGAAATATATAGCAATAACTGCTATGCTCTGTTTAATATATGACAGTCCCTTAGATGCTTTGTGTATTGTATGGAGGATACTGATGTTCTTTGTTTTATATGTTAGTCACTGATGTTCTCTGCATCATATGGTAGCAGGGCCGTAACTAGGTGCGTGCCGATGGTTCCTTGCCCACAGCGCAACTGCACTGAATGTGCACCATCAGGCAACTCCCCCCCCCCACACTTACTGTACGAGCATTTTAGTTATGCTGTCCGCCCTCGCCTGTGTCCCGCTGCCATCTCTGTAAGGGATGGGGAGCGGTGGCGCAGGACAAAGCACAGTCCCCCGTGCAGAAACTCCTCCTGTGAGACCCGCCGCTTCTGCAAAGGAGAGGGAGCTGGAGGGAGAGGGAGCCGCCTGTTGCCGTTTAGGAGCCGCCACTGCCTCAGCTAATTCCTCCTGTGAGACCCGCTGCCGCTGCAAAGGAGAGGGAGCGGGAGGGAGCTGCCTGTTGCTGTATAGGAGCCGCCGCTGCCTTAGCTAATTCCTCCTGTGAGACCTGCCGCCGCTGCTAAGGAGAAGGAGCGCTAGTGAGCCACCTGTTGCCGTATAGGAGCCGCCGCTGCCTCAGCTAATTCCTCCTGTGAGACCCGCCGCTGCTGCAAAGGAGGAGGAGAGGGAGCGCTACTGAAGCCACCTGCAGGCCCTGCTGCTGTTTGACCCACCGCCGCATCAGCAATGGAGTAGGAGTGAGAGCACTTGTAGAACAGTGTCCTCGCCTGTCAGGTTGCTGGATCACCCCCACAGGTGACAACACACACACACTTACACACACTCTCCCTGCCTAATGTGACACACATACACACACTCTCCCTGCCTAATGTGACACACACACACACACACACACACACACTCTCCATGCCTAATGTGACACCCACACACACGCACACAAACACACACCCTCTCCCTGCCTAATGTGACACACACACATACACACACTCTCCCTGCCTAATGTGACACACACACACACACACTCTCAACGCCTAATGTGACACATACACACACACACATAAACACACACACTTTCCCCGCCTAATGTGACATACAAACACTCTCCCTGCCTAATGTGAAAAAGGGGGCTCTGTTGCTGTAATATATAACAAAGTGGGACTCTGCTGCCTAATGTGCAAAAAGGGGGACTCTGCTGCCTAATGTGTAAAAAGGGGGGACTCTGCTGCCTTAATGTGTAAAATGGGGACTCTACGTGCCTAATGTGTAAAAGGGGACTCTACCTGCCGTAACATGTAAAAGGGGGACTCTATGTGCTGTACTGTGCAAAAGGGGTACTCTGCCTGGGTGGTCTTCTGTTTGCCGGCGGTCAGGCTCCCGGCGCTCAGTATACCGGCGCCGGGAGCCCGACAGCCGGCATACCGACACTTATTTTCCCTCGTGGGGGTCCACGACCCCCATAGAGGGAGAATAAAATAGTGTGGCGCGCGTAGCGCGCCACCGTGCCCGTAGCGTGGCGAGCGCAGCGAGCCCGCAAGGGGCTCATTTGCGCTCGCCAAGCTGTCGGTAAGCCGGCGGTCGGGCTCCCGGCGCCGGGATGCTGGTCGCCGGGAGCCCGACCGCCGGCCAGCCGTAGTGAACCCCTCTGCCTAATGTGTAAAAGGGAACTCTGCCTAATGTGTAAAAGGGGACTCTACCTGCCGTACTGTGTAAAAGGGGGACTCTGCCTGCCGTAATGTGTAAAATGGGGACTCTACGTGCCGTACTGTGTAAAAGGGGGACTCTACGTGCCTAATGTGTAAAAGGGGACTCTACCTGCCGTACTGTGTAAAAGGGAGCTATGTGGCCACACCCCTTCCCCATGAAGCCACAGCTGTATATTTTTGTCGCGCACCTAAGGCCCGCATTAGCCCTGTTTTATATTTGGCGGAGGGGGGGGGGGGGCGCCAATGCTGTTTCTTGCACACAGCGCTAAAATGTCTAGTTACGGCACTGTATGGTAGTCACTAATGTTCTCTGTGTTACTGTATGATAAAGCAATCACTACATGTTTTTTGTAGGTTTTAAGAATCCGAATATGTTTAATGTAATTATTATTTTCTTTATCTGCTTACCTGCTATTACATGACAGGAGTAAGATTCCACTGCCTATACTGTCTTCAACCTCTCCTAGGTGCGACAGGTCCCCAACTCCTTCTAAGATCAGCAACAGTCTTGTCCCAACTACCAGGCAGCACGGAGGGGGGGTGCTGGCAGGACTTGTAGTTTTATACTAACCTAGGACATAGCAATGCATGCAGAAGAGTATGTTGGCTCCTGTGATGATGCTGTTTGCAATAAGCAGTCACCAGGAGCGGATCTAGGCACGGGCAAGCAGGGCGGGTGCCTGGTGCGCTGCAGCCCGTGGGCGCAGCTGCAGGCACCCCGAAGGCGCACTGGGGGCATATCTATCTGGCACTGGGGGCATAGCTGGCACTGTGGGGGCATTTCTGTATCTGGCACTATTGGGGTCATATGTGTATCTGCCCCCCCTATATGTGTATCACACCCCCATTTTCATTGACTGCACCTCATGTAGCATTTGGCCACACCCATTTTTTGGGCATGCGTGCATTAGGTGTGGGCACACAGTACCTGTAACACGTTTTTTCTACTTGGACCACTAGAGACGTCATGTCGTCTCTCCCATAGGACGGGATGTACTAAAGGTAAAATGCAATAAAACCCCTGTTTTCGGGGGTATTATCGCATTTTCGTATGTACTAACACCCTGCCACCCCGTTTTTGCCTATAGGCTTCTTATCGCTGGACGCCACAACCTGCCGCCTCCAACGCCCTCCCCCCGCCACTGATGACAACCCCCCTTTCCCCCAGCATACCTTGCTCCAGGAAGCCTGGACTCGGAAGGTAAACTCCTCCTCCCCATAGCAACACAGCCGGAGGTCCTTCCGGCTGCAGGAAGGAGACGCCGGGGACAGCCTGCTGCTGCTTCCCGGCATGGGAGGAGTGTGGAGAGCCCAGGGAAGTGACCGCATTGCGATGTTGTTAGTACACATGCGATCAACATCGCTGTGATGGGTGGTGATGTATGTTAATACATACCGCCCAAAGAGAGGACCTGGAGGCGGCCAGAGATGGAGCAGTGGTCAGGAAGCAGGAGCGGGGCTGGTGAGTCATTTTTTGTGTGTTTGTAGGTGGCGCTACAAGGGGGCATAACAACAGGGGCATCTCTCCTGGCGTCACATCTAATAGGGGCAAATTTACAGGGGGCATCTCTTCTGGGGTCATATATAATGATAATGGGGCAAATCTACAGGGGGCATCTCTACTGGGGGCACATCTAAAGGGGCATAACTACAGGGGCATCTCTACTGGGGTCATATCTAAGGGGGCATAAATACAGGGGCATCTCTACTGGGGCAAATCTAAGGTGGCACATCTATTGGGGGCAGAACTACTGGGGGCAAATATACAGGGGCATAACTGCAGGGGACACAACTACAGGGCCTTCCCTATGAAGTCACGCACCTATTTTTTGCACGTGCCTCAGGCGTGCACTAACCTTGTTTTGCCTGTCGGATGGGGGGGGGGGCGCCAAAGGGAACTTTTGCCCTGGGCGTTATAAGGTCTAGAACCGGCCCTGGCAGTCACAGGCCGTGGTGCATCACTGAGCAATCATAGGGGCAACAATTGGAGCAGTTGTGAGCTACATTTATATTCCTGGACATTTACTGTCTGGGATAAGGGTGCCCCCCCAGACTCCGGATAGTCTTTTTGATTTACCTGACTGTCCAGAGCATTCCTGGACAAATGGTAACCCTAAGTGCTAGTTACTGGTTAGGAGAGGTGGGTCATGTTATATTTTATATGTCTTATTTTTTTATTTTTTTTTACTGTAAGCGGTGTCACTTCTTTGCTATAATGCAAATATATACAGTACAGTAGTTTTCACCACTGCTAGAACCTGATGTACAGTATGATCTTCAAAGGCCACAAATATGTCACTATAGAAACCACTGTCTCACAATTTAAAAAAATGGTGATAGAAATTTACAAGTTTCATCATCACCTGAACTGCCAATATTGGCTAACCGAGGTATAATTCCATGCACTAATCTTACTATAATAAACTTCGTACTGGGACCTACCAATACTATAAGCACTTTAATTAGAGGGGACACACAGACTGACTAGTGATAATGACAAGCACCAATAGAAATACTGTAGGGTGTAGGCCTTCCTGTTACAGTTTTCCCCTTGAGTCAGCTATGTGCTCCTGTAGATGTGTTGTAAGCTCTTTTTAGAAGGCTAAAGACAATTGGCATTTTGTTAATCTTTGTTAATTGGCTTTATATTGGCTTTGTTAATTGGCTTCAATAGCAACCCAATAGCAACCCTAAATGTCTGTCTAGCTGAACTACAGGAGTGGATGAGCGCCAGTTGGCTGCGACTGAACCCGGATAAAACAGAGGTCCTTTTGATACGACCGCAACATCAAAGGACAAGAATGCAGCATAGCCAACCAACTGGACTTACACTGGGGGACTCAGAATTACAGACCAGTGATCGTGTGCGTAATCTTGGCATTGTCCTGGATGGTGGCTTGACACTTAAACATCAGATATCAGCCACAATCAAATCCTCATTCTTTCACCTGAGGAACATAGCCAGAATCAAGCACTTAATTCCCTCAGATGACATGCCAAAAGTCATACATGCATGTGTATTATCTCGTTTAGACTACTGTAATGCCCTCTACCTTGGTCTACCAGCAAAAGAATTGCAACGCTTACAGCTGGTGCAAAACACAGCTGCCAGGCTATTAACCAACCAGCCCCGTTCTAGCCACATAACACCCATCCTCTACTCCCTTCACTGGCTGCCTGTAAGATGGCGAATCATCTTCAAGATTGGCTTACTGAGTTTCAAAGCATTACATGACCAAGGCCCAAGGTACCTGAAACAGCTTCTGATCCCATACTGCCCCACTCGATTACTGCGATCTGTAGATGAAGGACTTTTAGCAGTACCTAGAATCTACCGTAATTCATCTGGGGGTCGAGCTTTTAGTCATGCGGCTCCGACTCTATGGAACTCACTTCCCCGCACAGTGCGAGAGGCCCCAACTATAGAATCCTTCAAAAGTAGACTCAAGACTTTTCTGTTTACTAAAGCATTTCCATAGTGTCCCTTTTAGTATCTTCATGCTTCTGTATTTTATGAAAATGTACTTCATTATTTTCTGTACTATATTATGCTATGTATCTGTTAAGCGCCTTGAGTCCTATTGGAGATAGAGCGCTATATAAATAAAATTATTATTATTATTATTATTATTATTTATTGTGATCCATGTACTTTCATTTAGCTGATTCTCCAGGAAAATTGGGAATTGTTGCAATTCAGATCTCAGAATCAGCCAAATCAATTTGTCAGTTTCTACCATAACAGTAGAGCAGAATTACTATTTACTGTATATGCAAATACATAAAAATGGTTAGCATTACCATAATAACAGTAGGGTCATGCACTTTATTGTGTTCAAATAGGCATTACCAAGGTAAATCAGGGACAGTGGTGCAAGTAGTTGCAACTTTTTTTGTGGTACGCTGTGCGCATGCCTTTGGCATGTGCAGAAAAATGGGTGAGGCTTCACATCACATGGGTGTAATCACACACCACGAGGGCGTGTTTACATGTCTGATCTCCATTTATCGGCAGTCTGGGGGCATGACCAACACTCCAGGGGCTACTGGGCTGCTGCTGGTTACAGATGGCCTGGGCTCCCTCTTACCACCAATATTTGTGACTCTATCGGTGGCACAGCTAATGGCAGTGTCAGTAAAGTGGTAGGGCATATGACGTGCTGGCTACTAATTTATTAATGGTATGCTCTACTACTTTAATAGCACCACTGAGTGGGAGAGAATATAACAACCTGTAGCCAATCAGATTATTATAATGATCACATCAGCAGCAGAGGTTAAAGTGGTAGGGAACGATGTGGAACGGAGTTCCACCACCTGTAATGGTATGGGGAACTAGTTCCACCATCTCCATTGCCCTGCACAGTAATTCCAAGAGAAAAGCCTGCCCCATCATCTGCATCAATCGATGATACAGGTGGCACTAGTGTTGCTGATGAGCTGCAGCCACCTACTCCTTCCTCAGGTCCTGGTGCCTCCATGGTCCTCCTCCATGAGTTCCACCACCTTACCGGGACCACTTTAAGCCCTGATCAGCAGTAAATGGAATCGGTATGTTTTACCGGGCTTCAGGCCCGGTGGCTCGCGAGTTATGTTCCCACTCGGTTGGTGGCGTGAACCCACCAACCGAGTGGGAATACCCAGCTCAGAATGTCAGACTTAGTGTATGGGCGAGATCTCGACAAACTGTGACAAGCATTGACTAGAAATGGTCAAATTGGTTAAACTAATTGGTTACAGAAAGGTGAATAGGTTCGGGCCATAATCAGGTCCTGTTCAAGGCAGTTTGAGCATGTGCATATTAAGAAGAAAAAAAGATAGTCCTATTTTGATTTAGATATTTTGTTCTGTACGTGGTGATTGTCTGTAAAATTGTTATGCATTGTATTGTAACAATTTGCATTTTATTGTTGTTCATGTAACAAAGGTTATTGGAAACTTTTAAATTAATTAACTACAGAATCGTTAATAAAAATAATTTGGTCAAATATTTAATCATAATTTAAAAATATTACTCAACTAGTGTTTAAAAAACACACTTTCATAGACACGTCCTCTCAATTTTGTGCTAGACATGTACAGATTTACATTTGTATGGACAAGTGCTTATTTTTACAATAGCACTGTGGATAGTACACATAGGGCCTTATTCAAGGTTGATTGCAAAATAACATTTTCCCCTAATGGGCAAAATCATGTGCACTGCAGAGGGGGCAGATATAACATGTGCAGAGAGAGTTAGATTTGGGTGGGTTATTTTGTTTCTGTGCAGAGTAAATACTGGCTGCTTTATTTTTACACTGCAATTTAGATTTCAGTTTGAACACACCCCACCCAAATCTAACTCTCTCTCACATGTTATATATGCCTCCCCCCCTGTAGTGCACATGGTTTTGCCGATTAGGGGAACATTTTAT